>NC_092824.1:26450901-26750901 GCF_023375885.2 Dermacentor andersoni | reverse complement strand
GGCAGAATAAACTACGTTTATTAGGATAAACACACAAACATCGTTTGTCTGGCGTATCGTTGGTAAATAAATATAATTACCAAATTACAAAAAAGCTACACAAATGACAGGTACCCACCGTGGGGTAATAGAAAAAGCTAGAATAAAATACCACGGGAAGAGTAATTTTCTGCGGTCTTCAAAACTGACAAAGTGCTGCTGCTAAAATGAATGAAAATATAAATCAATATTTACGATAATTCGTCATTTCAGAAATCCGCACGATTGCTAGCAAGAATAAAAGTGCTTCATCCCTGTTCAAACAAGCTTGTGGCAGCACCCAAAAGTGAAAGTTTCCAGCGAAAGTAAGACGTGGAGGTTCATGCTAAGACCAAGCTTGTTTATAGGGACCTCGAGCACCCTTCTTAGCGGGTGAAATCGTCGGCACGCAACGTGGTCAATTGTTTCGGGTTTCTCCGCTTTGTGTACACAAAGTAAATGCAGCGAAATGATCCTTGTGGGTGTCGGAATTTAGTGTCGGGACACGGCAGCGTAACCTCTTTAGTGTAGGCTCTATTTTGCGTGCTGGGCTCCGCTTGTACCCGACTCTTAGCGTCAGTGCTAGCCTGGTGCTGCTCAAGAACTTCGATCCCAAGTACTCCGTTGAGAAACTCAAGTAGTTCGATGCCATCGTCATCATCAGCGTCCACTTATTTTATGTCCACTGCAGGACGAAGACCTCTTCCAGCCACCGCCAATTACTCTGGTCTTGCACAAGCTGATTCTGCAAATTTCTTCACTTCATCACCGAACATATTTTTATGTTTCCATCGAGTGCCGTTCCCTTCCTATGGCAGCCATTCTGTTACTCTAATGGTCCACCGGTTATCTAGGAGAACCAGGTGGCCCGCCGAGCTGCATTTTTTTCTCCAAATGTGAACTAAATACCGGCTATCCCCTCTTGCTCTGTGGTCCACGCCGCTCGTTTCCTGTCTTTTACCGTTACGCCTTAAATTTTCCTTTTATCGCTTTCTCTGCGGAGCTTAGCTTTTCCTCGACCTTCTTTGTTCTGCCCATATGTTGGCGCCAGTATAATGCAACGATTCTACATTTTTCTTTTCAATGAGAGTGGTAAGCTGCCAGTCATAATTTGTTAATTCCTCCCATGTGCCCTCCAACCCATTTATTTTTTTCATTTATACAAGTACCTGCAGCACCACAAGAGCATTATTGCCGGGGTGGGGGGGGGGGGACAATGAGGAAAATAAACATGTGCCAAAAAAATAGAAACAGCTAAGCACAGGTGTTAAAAGTAACAAAATACGTAACATCGATGAGTCATCTCGACGGCGAAACGGTCTTGAGCAAAACTGCCGTGCAAAATCGCAACACAGAAATGGCAAGGGTACACTATCGCATGAAGCGCAATGCCAGCCAAATGATGTTAATTAAGTTAACGGAATGATATTATACTACGGCATACTGCGTGACAATAAAGACAAAATTTCTGAACTCGTTTTACATTCACCAATGCTCTTGGGAATCCTATTCCCGTGTGCGGAAGCATGCGGAATGAATGAATTGCGGTAGACATCAGTACGACAGCGCATTTCAAGAACTTTCAGGCCGTGATCACATTTTTTTTTCTGGGAGATTAGAATGAATTCAGAAAAGAAGTTCTAATTTTGCAGTTAATCGGCGGTGTGTTAGTGTTTTCCAACCAAGGTCTTCTTTAACTAATGTAATACTTCTACGGAAGTTATAATTACCAGAAAGAAATCTTCCAGCGCGGTTTTGGACACGTTCACGCTTTTCTATAAGTTTAGAGCTTTGGGGGTCTCATACCTGGCAAGCGTATTTGGGGGGCTTTATAAAAAATACGTCTATCAAGCTTTAGTATACGAGATGATGTTAAGGTTAAGCATTCAATATGTCTGCTCTATGTTAATTTTTCTGAAAAATAGACCCCGAGGTATGTATAGTGTTGGACCTTTTCAAGGAATAGTCCGTCCAATTTATACACTGATCTCACAGGAAAGCGTTTATGGGTGAATGACACAAGCTGACATTTAGCACTGTTCAAAAGGAAAGACATGCCGCACTTAATGCACCGAACATGAGTTTAGATCATTCTGCAAACTACTAACATCACAATCATTTTAAACATTCCTGTATATGGCACAATCATCAGCATATAACCTCATTCTGCATTCCAGATTGTGGACAATGTCATTTATAAAGACTAAAAATAACAAAGGCCCCAAAACAGACCTATTTTATTCTTCTGTAAATATCTGTCCCATTGTGAGGATTCCCTGTGAGTAATTGTCCTACATCAACGTTCCCCTGTGCAAACTCTCGACGCTGACTCGCGATAATGAATTCTTGTTGCCTTGCTACCCTATTGGACATTGCCTTTGTCTCCTGCATATTCATCTTCCACCCCACGCTTGCACTCCCTCGGTTAAAATACTAAATCAAATGTTTTCATTTCATACCCATTTTTTGCCGTATAATTGGATGTCATCTGCTAAGTTGCCTAGATATTCAACATTGATCCCCACTGCTAAGCCACCCCAGTCTAATAGCATCAATACCTATATAAGCTTGCAGTGAATATCGATGGTAATATTGTGCCTCCTCGCCTGACCCCATTCCTTGTAGGCAATCTTCTACTTTTCTATTGGAGAAGGAAGGCAGCAGCGGATTCTTTGCAGATATTTCCTAAGATATTCAAGGATGTGCCTTGTACTCCTGCGCAGAGCTTCATGATGGCTGATATGTCCAATGAATCAAATTCCTTTTGAAAATCAATGAAAGGCATATACAGGGGCTGAGTGTACTCCAATATATTCTCATATAACTGATTTGTGGCAAGCATCTGGGCCATTGTAGAATATCCCTTCATGAAGCGAGCGTGTTCTCTTGGTTGAATGAACTAAATCCTTTCCCTTATTCTATCGGAAACACCTTGGTGAATACAATACTCGATACTGAAAGGATGCTCATGTGACTGTAATTCTTCAGTTCTTTATCGGTTTATGCTATCGAAAGCTACAGGAACTCAGTATCCAGTCTCACACAACCGTCTATTGCAAAACGAGAAACAACTCTTAAAATATTTATAGAATGACCCTGTATTCACGGCGTGGAATGAATTGTTTCCTCCAGATGGCATAATAATATTTTTTTACTGTTGAGTAAATATTTCCGACAAATGTAGGGCACGAGCATGCTGCAGGAATACGTACCGTCGCGTTGCCCGCATCGACTTGCATCTTCACGAAGGTCGATGCTGTGAGGACGGCGACGGTCCCCACTATGACGACGGCGGCCAGGGCGCCGTGCGCGTTCGCGTACCGGTACGGGCCGAAGACAGGTAGCGTAGCCAGCGCTGTAGCGGCCACAGGGTCGGCGTAGGCGACGACAGCGCAGCCACAACTGTAGAGGGCTCGGGCTCCCTGGGGGATCCTCGGCTACTGCTGGCGGTAAATCTCCACCGCCATAAAGTAGAGCAGCAGCCTGGTTGCTGTCAGCGTCGCCACCCACGTTTCCCTGCGGCGTCAGTGCCCCAGGCACGCGGAAAAGTCGGCTGCGGTGGCATTTCCTGACCATGAGATGGAACAAAGAAAATGCTCTAACCAAGTAGAAAATACAATTCGGACGAACCAACCGGAAATCGGAAAGAAATATTGCCGTCTAGCGTTGCTGCCACTGTGTCAGGACGCACAGTTCCAAGAGCACAACTGACAACAGTCCAAGTCCCAAACCAAGCTCCGCGTTTGTCAGCGCACGCGTTTGTATATACTGGCGGGCGGTGACGTCACCAGCGAGCTCGGACGCCGCAGCAGTCTTGCAAAGCGAGCGACGCTCAGTGGAACGCCGGAGCACTTTGATGCGTTCCGGTGCGCGTTCATTGGAGCGCCGGTGGCGTTCGCTGCAACGCCACATGCAGCCTGCTAACGTAGTATTGCGTGCGTACACGCTCGGGCAAAAGAGAAAGCTAGAAAATGCTATTCGACGGAGTAGCTGTCTAACATGTCTAACTATCACCTGGATAGTTAACGTACAACCCTGCGAGGCACGTTTACTGCACTTGTGCCCTAACCGAGTGAACGTGCTCCACTAGGGGTGTACAATGATTTTTTAAAAGGGAGCCGAAAATGGGGCAACCATGGAGTGTTGCCGGTACTTGCTCGCGTACTGATGTGTACTCTAAATAAATGTGCCAGGATCTCAGCCGTATATAATATACATCTCCCTAGAAAAATCGTAAAAATGGAGGTGATAATATGAGACCGAACATGCCATAGCAAGACTGGTGGCCATGACATGCTGTGTGGGACGTGGGCAGGTTAAGTTCGACCACGTGGGGTTTTTTAAAGCTCACCGAATGGCAGCTGACCCGACGCACGTGACCAGAAGGTTTTCAACAGGGGCATAGACAGACGTAGCCACCGCAGTGGTTAAAGGAAAGCGGAACGGTCACTGCACTCGAAGTGGCGCGTCTTTCCAAAGCTGCACTTGCTCCATTGAATTCTGGTAAAAGAACATCATCTTCGGTCTCTTGGGTGTCGCGGAGTCACCTTATGTAGCTGGGAATTTACCAAATTTCGGGAATGATATAAGTAATGTAGGTGAACATGACTGAGCGGAATTCGACTCGATTTCGACCGATTTGTTCTTCGTGATGATGATGGCGTAATATTATGGACTGGGATATTGGCCAAGGATTGCGTGCTGAAACGATTACCTATTCTTTTGAAGTGTTACATATTCGATGAAAAAAAAACAAAGGAAAGGAAACATACAAAAATGAACAAAACAAGAGAACAATAAAAACAATTATTCGTTTTGTTGATTGTATGTAACCATAAACGGCATCAAACACGTCCCAGCTGCCTGACCCCTATACCTGACGCACCCGAAGACAGTAAAATTTGTGATGATAACATTCTCCTTAATTTAGCAAGCGGAAGTTGTATGTGTCTTTTTCTTAACAATCTAGTGATTCTGTTTCTTGGCAGTATGGCATAGAGGTGATAGCGTCAGACCAGTCATGTGTAAATATAGTAGGTTTAATGGAGAGATAGGGCAGCGTAACCTTGTGATCACTACTTCTGATTGTTTTGATGGACGCTACTGGATTTTCCCAGGAAATTTTTAGGTGCTGAAATTCTGTCCATGTCATTATTGATTCATTAACATCTCTATAAACTCAATAATTTCTATATCTAATTGCCACTACTGGAAGAACCGGCATTGTAGGTCCACTCAGGGATGCTCGCGCTAATGAGTTTGCCATTTCATTTGAACGTAAGCCACAGTGGCCAGGTACCCATAATTGTTTTAGTGAATTCAACTTTAGAGGAACTAATGTCGGAAACGCCTTTAGAGTTGGCGAATGGGATGAAGCTGTAAGCAAAGTACCGACCGAAAGGGAATCTGTTATAATAATCGCAGTTATAGAGTTCGAAGGGAGTTTTCGAAGCGCTACAATCATTGCTAAAAGCTCGCCTTCCAGAAGGGGTGAGACATGTGGCAGTCTCGAGGAGAATGACCAGCCAAGGGGAAGCGAGAAAATGCCTACGCCCGCGTTTTCGTTGTTCAGTGAAGCGTCCGTAGCTATTATGTTATTTGTTTGGACGTGTGCAAGGTACTCTTGCAACATGTTTTTTTAAAAAAGCGACTGATTAAAACATAGAGTCAGGAGAGAAAATGTATTCAAAATCTATCTTAATATATTGATTTGATTCGGTTGATAAAATTACCTCTCAAATGTTCACATTCAGGCTATCTGATTGTTTTTGTGCAAATACAATCTGTGGACTATCAAAACAAAGCCAATGAGCAAGAAAGAATGAATTTGGATCATTAATAAAGGTTTATTCAGATCGTCTGTAAATTGTAAAATGTAGAGCTGTAAAATTTCAGAAGTGCTTGTATTGTTAAGATGCGAAATATCTGCAAGGCAGTGTTGGAAGGCACGCTTGTCGATAGATAACATTAATATCCGCCAACCTTCGGAGTCCCAGACACAGGCGCAGGGCCTCACGCTCCAAAAGAACCAGAGGCTTTAGTTTATAAGCAGGGCCGCCTGAGAACAAGACACACACATATTCCAATATGGGGCGCACATAAATTTTATAAATCGTTAACAATGAATCGTTACGTAGTCCATATTGTCGGTTACTCATTCTGCGCAGAATACCAAAAGCAAGTTGTGCCTTACACGCTACTGTTTCTACGTGTGGACTCCAGTTGAGTTTTCTATTATATATGATCCCCAAGTAGTTTAGAGACTCAACCTATGGAACGGGTTCTTGCTTATGAGCAATAGAAATTGAAATCGGATCCATGACGGGGATGTATCTTTGTAATCTTTTGTATAAAGTGCTAATGTCATTGTGAGCCGCAAAGAATGCAATGTCATCTGCATACACGTAAACATGCACGTCCTGACAAGTGCGGACGGAGCCCATTATGATATTAACATAGGGGACAGGACTGCTCCTTCGGGGACACCGCGAGTCTGTCTGAATGTAGGCGAGGAACATCCGTACTTGAAGCAATAAAATTCTCTTTATCGCAAAAATTGTGTCAACCATGCGATAATATCATTTGGTAACTTACGACGCGGCAGAATATCCAGTAAAATTGTATGCTCAACGCCGTCTTAAGCTTTAGCTATGTATAATTTCACTAAAGCAGAATATTGTCTCCTTTTCCGGGCAAGTTAGATGCGGCATGTGCTCATCATATTGAGCAATTAGCTCTGAAGCCTATTGTATTTGCCCTTAATATTAAATTATCCGTCATCCAGATAGTAAATCTGCAATGTAATACCCTCTCTATGAGTGGACCATATTAGAAGTAAGAGAAATAGGTCTGATGGTTTCTGTGTTATAAGCTACTCCTTGTTTTTAGGTATCGGTACTACTTTAGCTACTTTCCAATTGTAAGGTATCCATGCTTTGTTTAAGGAATAACTTATAACGTTTGGAAGGTCTCCATGAGATAGATCGAATAAAATTTTTATCGCGTGTACGGTTCCATCAGGACCCATCAGGACCAGGGGGTGACAAGGGTAAGGTTCGAATCACTTGAGGTAATTCAGGCAATGTAACTTTAGTGAACACTGATGTTGGGGCTGATTTTTGCAAATTATAGGATATTGATGACGTGTTCAGTTCAAAAAATTTTCTCATTTCATCGGGACAGCTGATTGACATAATCAATATTAACTGGCAATGGCCGAATTATATATATCTATCTCATATATCTAAACAACGATTTTTTGTCTTTAGTTTTAGAAAGAAAATTGTAGTGTTTCTTATCATAGCCTTCTTTAGCTTGAGCCTCTGAACGTTTAAATACAGCAGCGTAAAATTTATAATCAGACCAATTTTTTGGGCACTGGTTGTAAAAGAGCTGCTTCCAAGCTGCCTGTCGGCGCCGGTGGTCTAGCGTGAAGTCTGTATCCCACACACACACACACTTTCACATTCACACACACATTCACACACTTTAAAAGAAGAGTTACCAGGAGCGTATTCCACAGTCAACCGCGTCTCTTCGCAGAAACGCACTTTTCACGTGCCCCGAAGGCCGAGAGCCACGCCATGGCTTCTCATTGGACGGCAGACTCGGGCGCTGCCGTGAGCGCGTGCACGGGAGACACGCGCTGTATCGCCATGCGCGAGGCGTTGCTGGCGCTCTTCTAATGGCGATGCGACGAGTAATGGGTTTTAGTGATGAGACGCTTGGAAAGGTGCCTCACCAGAGTGCTCGTAACTGGCATGTGGAGAGCTCTCTGTGGCAATAAGATGCTGTCCTTGCAGATATAACACTAAATTCAGCCATTTTATGTTTTCTTTTAATTACAGCACGAAGTTTCATAGCCTTCGTTTATTCACGCTCGTCAAAATAGGAGGCCAAATGCACCTTAAGATCGTATTTAAAGTTATTTTAATCTTCAAATACGCGTACCAAGGAGCTTGATGGCATAATCGGGCAAGCAATTTCAAACATTACTGGAATGTGGTCAATGTTGGTGGCACAGTGCAAGGTTGTCCAGGAAGAGCTAGTGCGGGACGAACTTACGAAACTTAAATCCAATGCTGAGCGGAACTGTTTGCCAATATATGTAATAATTCTGATGTTGAGACAAGACAGATTATTATCTATTATTGTCCACACAAGCGGGGGGGGGGGGGGGGGGGGCGTTTGCCCCATTGGTTAGTTCGAAAGTCCCAGAGCGTGTGGTGATGGGAGTTGAAATCTCGAACAAGAATTTTGTCGTTACACCATGAAGGCACTGCCGAATCCAAACATCGAGTGTACTGCACACCCGCTGGGAAGGATAAATTTGCTAACTAGAAAGGTAGACACCCTGGTATGGTTATGTCAAATGCAAAAATTTCCCTTTCGGGAGACAAGTTTATGTGAAATCTTTGCCTTAAGATTAATTCTGTTAGTGATAAAGAAAGCTAAACCTCCGCCCTTCAATAGACGGTCGAGTTCGAAAGATCGGTAGTTATTTACATGAACAGAATGATGTCCAGAAAGCAATGTTTCTTGCGAAGCAATATATGCGCGGAAATATTCGATGATACATACAATAAATCTGTTGCTGCAGAGTGAATTGATCGGCAAGTCCAATGGATTTTGAGGAGCCCTATGGTTGCGAAAGTACGGACTCAGTAACTGCCTTACTTCAAATGCTTTCCTTTAAGAAATCTTCCTTTGTAAGGCTGTCTTACGGATATTTTTTTGTCTTTGACTGTGTAAGACTCGTGGCTTTTTTTTTTGACAAATGGAATCTACATTGTTTTAACGATCGAGGATCCAAGTCCATTTTAAATTCACCCCGTGTGTTATCATTGAAGCTTGCGCATTGGCTCTGGTTGACATCGATGGATGGGCCTACAATTTGGACATCTTGGGACGTGAAATCGGCGTTTACTTCTTAATGTGAAGGACGTGGACAGTCTATTGTTCGAGAAGTTATACCAACAGCTGTTGGTGTTCTGAATATCTGTGCCATCTAGCTAGTTAGAACTTGTGTGGAGGACTCGCAGAGGTTTCCAGCTAGGTGCTCCATATCTTTTTCCATTGCCCTTCCGACAGCATCATTAATAGAAAGGGAAAGAGACACGTGCGTTGCTGCCACCTGGCGGGCTGCGACACCGGCGTATCCCTGTGTCCTAGCATGAATTTCAGTTACGGATTCTCTACGGGAACAACGTATTCGTTCAACGGTTTCCAGGATTTGAATTTCCTGCGTCTTTGCTGAGCAATTAGAACAATTAGCAGCATGCGCGTCATTGCAGAGGCAGCACCTTTCTTCCTTGCTTTTGCACTCGCTAGAATTGTGCCCTTCACCCTAAATCGGGCACCTGGAAGAAGATCTGCATCCTTTTATGGTGTGTCCATAACGCCAGCACTTTACCCATTGGAGGGGAGGAGGGGACAGAGGCTCAATTCTCTTTGTAGATTAGAGACCACGCCTTAAGCTCTGATGGTTGAAGTGTCCCTGCAAATATGGTTATGACCGACTCAGTAGAATCCTGTTTTTCTCGACCACACGTCTACACCGATAAACTGACATTACACCCGCCGGTGAAAACATCTCTAATACCTCTGCCGGTGTCATGTTCATATCGACGCCGCGGACAACCCCTTTCACACATGCCAAGTGGGGAAGAATAAGTGCGCTCACCGGATAGGCGGCGAACAGCGAACACGTTCAAATGCTTTGTACCCAGGACTGGTCTGCGGAAAAGCAGAGGATATCTCTCCCCTGCCACACTGGCGGACCTCAGTCATGTTCTGGAAATTGCCGATCGGACCATCGCCGATCGCCATTCCGCCTGAATCGCTTTTGGATTCTTCATCCGTATGACACCGTCACCGGTTGAAAGAAGAGCCACAAGAACTGATGTGACGCCGTTGAGTAGAAACAGATTTTGATGGAAACAAACTTGCTGTGTCCGTTGGGCTCAGGATCCTTTTAATAACGACATGGAAGACGGCCGCTTTTTACATGCAACACAGACTTTATTTATACAGACACGCTAACACGATACAGATGATTTACATACACGCTTACTAGAGAATTCGGAAGTCGTTTGTCTATCTAAGGATGTGCCTAGCACTCATGCATCACGACCTGCCGGTGCGTGTGCTCGTTGTGGTAACCATTACGGTTATCGTTGCGTAGTGCGTCGTTGCCTTGTCTGACAGTTGAAGACAGCTGGTGTGTTGTTGCTTGCGACGGCGAAGTCTTACGCCATCATCATCATGCCACACCTTGTCGCGACGTGGAAGCAGGGGAACAGCAGGCCGGCAAAACACCAGGCCACTGCTTTAGCTGACCCATAACGCCTCTGCCGCTATAACGTCGGGCTCTGTCCGCAGGTAGCTCATGGGCCCCGGTGTCCAGCAGGAAGCACTGCACCAGACTGCTATAGCAGGCCGTTGGTGCCAGGGCAGCTCAGCCACGAGCGGGATCTCCGATCAGGTCCGCAGGGTATCCGGACATCCGGCCGCCCGTCATCGGGCTCGCTGAGCAGGCATGTAGCTCAGGCGTCCCGTTCCCTAACAGGGAGCACTGTACCAGGCCGCTATAACCGCAGGCCGCTGGTGCCAGGAGAGCTCAGCCACGAGCGGGATCTCTGACCAGGTCCGCTCGGTAGCCGTACACCCTGTCACCAGCCAACGAGCCTTGAACCCCCGTTTTACCAGTAGCCATTCAAGACTTCCGCTCGCTCTCAGGCCCTGCGCGCTCTGCACGCCGCTTCTTTGTTGGTGGCACATGGTCTTCTTCGCAATCACCGGTGCGCTGCCTAATGCTCTCTGCCAGGTGCTGCGGCCGCGTCTGACCTCGGCCGTATGGGGTCTGCGTCGGCTCCGGTACTCGTTCCTGCTGTAGCTGTTTAGAGCCTTTCCTGCCACCAAACGGGAGCATGCTCACATTATGTTTTTATCACCGATCGTGCGGTCACCCACTGCGGTGCAGGAGGTCTTGCGCCTGCTTAAAACAGATTGATCATGTTCAAGCGAACCTTATAGATTAACGCTACGTAAAACACCCCATGGTATCACGGCCTTATCGCAGGATCTCGCGTCTATGCTGCGCCTACAGCAGGCGATGGAGAATAACACCGTTACCAAAATTGCAATATTCGTTCGTCTGGTCAACCATCGGAAGCCCCAGGGTAAACTCACGGTGGTGGCTCCCAACGTTTCTGTGAATACTGTAATCGAACAACTTAACGTGCGTAATACCGACTTGCACCTTGACCCCTCGCTTTGTGAGGTGCGGGCATGGTTCCGCGAGCGATCGGGGAATTTTTCCCACGTCGTCGCGGTGGATCCGTCGGCGTTCCGCACACTCATTAGCCACGGGCGTGTCGCCGTGGGGTGGACGTCTGCGAGCGTGAGGGAGGACCTCCACGCTCCTACGTGCACCTTCTGCTCCCTCTGAGGCCACTCCCGGCGCGTCTGCCCCGTTCGATGGCCGCCTGAATGCGCTGTATGCACGCGATGCGCGGGTCCGCACTTCGGCGAGCGATGCACCGTTCGCTTGGAGGATGTAGCCGTGTGCTGCAGTGAGTGTCGACGCGTGGGACGGCCGAGCGCGCACCCTACGGGGTCTCAGGCTTGCCCAATCCTGCAAAGCAGGATATCCCGCTTGCGGGCCCACACTGGTTATGGATAGTCACGCTTTCCCTGCCTCTTCGCCCCGGTATGGCGGTCCCCTGTCGCTCGCGGTTGCCGGTGGTGCTCGGAGGTGCGCGCGGACTTCTGCGCGGCGGGCTGTCGGAAGGTCGCCGAGTGGTTTTCAGTAGTCTTGTTTGTCTTTCCTTCTTTCATCGCCTTGTTTCTAGTCTCTTTCTTTCGAGCTTGTTCGTTGTTGCTTTTTCTTCTTTTCCTCTGTCTACCATCTACGCGAACGCGCGGCACATCGCGCGGCTGTCCACGTGATGTGCGCGGACCTTACATCCCGCAACCTCTTCGGCCGGCCTTTCCAGTCGGCATTAGCCAGGCTGCGCTCCCCCACCTGTCTTCCCCCGCTAGAGACATCGGATGGCGTCCTCACCATCTCGGTTCAGGCTTCCGCTGCGCTCTTGCTGTGCACGCACGTCGCGGTGGACGATCCCGCTGCGGAAAGTGAATTTCACAGTCGCACTCGTGCGCTCGCGGGCTCTCCTTATCCGGCGACACCAGACGATCACCCATTTACACTTCCGGAGATAGAAGACTCGCTGCTTCTGGGAAATCTACCTGTGGCACTGGGCCTGCATGGGCTAAGTGGCATGTTTGTGCAGCAACTCCATCATCCCCACCCTCATTTCTTTTTATGCATACTCTACGCTTCGCTTCGCTTGGGCTATTTCCCTTCCACGTGGAAGACGGGCCTCAACATTTTTATCCTTAAGCCTAACCATCCCCCTCACGTTCCATCAGCCTATCGTCCGCTGGTCATGAATTCTCTCTGGTAAAATTCTTGAACGCCTGCTCAATTCTCGCCTTTATTATTTGCTTAACTCTCATCACCTTATTCATGAAAACCAGTTTGGTTTTCCTCATGCGCGGAGTGCCCCTCTGGCACTGTACGCCCTCAGGTAGCGACTTAGTGCGTTTCAGGCCGTCAGGGCGCCTGAGCTGTTAATTCATTGGATTTCACTTGCGCCTTCGATAGCGTCTGGCATGATGCCGTGTTGTTTTTTCTTCGTACAAACCGTTTCCCGGCGAACCTGTATCAGCTTCTTCAGTCTTTTCTCAGCGGTCGTACGGTAGTTCTTCGGACAAAGACGGGAGACATCTCGGCCCGCCCTTGGATTCGCAGTCCGCAGGGATCGCCTATTAGGCCCCTGCTATTGAACCTAGTCATTCATCCAGAACTAAGTCTCCCATTGCCCGAGGGCGTCCACATACAGGCCCCCGCAGGGGCGTCTGCGTCAGCAGGCGTTTGGTGTGTTGCGACACCACGGACCCGAGCACACGAGGGTTGGACCCTCCCGCGTGTAGCCGTGCGCGGCTTAGCCGTGTCCGGGGAAAGGGGGATCCTGGAGGTTGAGCCGATGCCGGGTGTTCGGACCTTTAAGGCCCCCCGGCGGAGGCAACACACCTCTTTGGCCTCTGCTTCACGTAGACGGCACCCCCGGACTGACCCACCCGGGGGAAATCGGTAGTTGCCTTTTCCTGTCTCTCTCTCCCTCCAACCTTCGTCTTTCTCTCACTTTCCATCTTTCCTGTCTTCTCCTCGCTTCTCTTTACTTCCAATTTTTCCTGGCAGCGAGGGTTAACCTTGTGTGGGTGGCCAACCTTGGGTACTCCAGATTGGGTTATAGTAGCACCGTACAACTGGCGAGGGCTTGTCCTACTCGTAAGACTTGCTCCGTCCCCATGTTGGGCTCGGTGGTGGGCGGTTGGCGCTGCTGCCGAACTCGACTTCTATATGGCTTCTAGCAAACCACTTTCCCTTGATCGCCCTCTAAAAAGAGGGCGCACCGATGCAACGTTTCAATTCTTTTTGAAGAACAATCAAGAACACTTCCCTAAGTACCAAGTAATCCACAGTGAAGGCAACAAGAGCGTGCGTAAATTCTCCCCCTTCTTGGTGGCGAAATGCCTCGCAAACACTATAGGATCTGGCTACAAAGCTACAAAGATGTCGAATGGAGACCTGCTCCTTGAATTGAAGGATAAAACACAACACGATAAAATTAATGACTTGAAATGCATTGGCGATGTAGCAGTCACTGTGTCGGCACATCGAACCATGAACACCAGCCGTGGAGTAATCTCTGAAGACGACTTCTTAGACCTTAGTAACGAAGAGCTGCTTGAAGGTTTGCAGGACCAAAATGTGATCAAAGTAGAAAGAATCCTAATCCGCAGGAACAATGAACAACTTCCAACAAAGCACATAGTATTAACCTTTGGTACCAGTCTACTGCCTAGTACATTGGATGCAGGCTATATCAAAGTACGTGTTAGGCCGTACATCCCAAATCCTCGACGGTGCTTTAAGTGCCAGAGGTATGGACATGGATCCCAGACATGCCGAGGAAGGCAAACTTGCGCGAAATGCAGCTCAAATGAACATCAATCAGATACTTGCGACTCATCTCCACATTGTGTGAACTGTGAAGGAAGCCATCCAGCCTACTCCAGGACATGCCCTAAATGGAAGAAAGAAAAAGAAATCATTGCACTAAAGGTCAAAGAAAATATTACATTTCACGAAGCAAGGAAACGTCTTTCGTACTTAGATCACACAAGCTTTTCCGAGGTGGCGCGACGGGGGGCAGCGTCACAAATCCCTCGGGAGTCTACCGCGGTCACTGACAGTGGCCCGGTAATCACTCCGCCTGCCCCCCTGGTGGCTGCAGCAAGTGCTGCTCCATCAACATCGAAGGTGGAGCTGCCGACTCCGGTCCCGCAGGTCCCAAAACTAATCCGAACTCCACGGCCTGGGACGCGAGTTTCAGCGCCTAGTTCACGATCCTCCAGCGCCTCCGAGAAGGCTATGGAGGTCGATCAGAAATCACCGGCGTCATCGACGCCGAAAGATCAGCGCTCTCAAGAGCGCGCTAGAAGAGATAAAATACCTATAACTCCTCAAAGGAAGGGACCGGTAACCTAAACGGTTACCGTCCTTGTATACATATTACCTATCTATAACATTTTCTCTTGAACACAGACAACAAAAACCTTCCTCAATATGGCTACACAAATAATTCAGTGGAATGCCAGGGGCCTATTTCGCAACCTAGATGATATCAAAGATCTACTTGCGGAATATCAGCCACGACTGTTCTGTGTTCAAGAAACACATTTAAACTCTACACACCAGAACTTCTTAAAACAGTACACAGTTTTCCGTAAAGATAGAAATAATGGTAATTCTTCTTCAGGTGGTGTGGCAATCATAGTCCAAAAATCAGTAGCATGCCAGCATGTATCACTCCAGAGTTCATTTGAAGCAGTGGCTGTTCGGGCTATATTGTTCAATCATCTTATAACGATTTGCTCCATATATATATCTCCTAATGAACGGTTTGACACAACAGAATTTGAAAAACTGATTGACCAACTTCCCGAACCCTATGTAGTAATCGGAGACTTCAATGCTCACAGCACGTTCTGGGGTGACTCAAGATGTGATGCGAGAGGACGGGCAATAGAAAACTTCCTTCTTTCTTCTGGAGCCTGTATATTTAACAAGGCAGATCCAACCTTTTACAGTTCCACACACAACACATATTCATGCATAGATTTAGCAATAGGGTCAGCGTCACTTCTTCCATACCTGGAATGGAGAGTTATCAGTAATCCATACGGGAGCGATCATTTCCCTACACTCCTAGAAACAACAAAGTGGCACGATGGACCAGCGTACCCCAAAAAGTGGAAACTTCAAAGTGCAGACTGGTCGAAATTCAGAAACATATGCAAACTGTGCCTGGAAGATGTGGACCACCTAGGTGTAGAGGAACTGGCCAGCTACATCACTGAACATATTCTCTGTTCTGCTGAAAACTGCATCCCTCAGTCCTGTACATATAAAATCAATCCAAAGCCGTGGTGGAACAAAGACTGCGAAACTGCAAAGAAACGTCAGAATAAAGCATGGAGTACATTTTCACGCTACCCAACCACAGAAAATCTAATAGAATTTAAGCGGTGCAAGGCAAATGGCCGCCGTATTCGCCGAGTATCGAAAAGAGAAAGCTGGACACGCTACGTATCCTCCATAAACTCATACACGGATGTTAGCAAGGTATATAACAGGGTACGTAAACTAAAAGGACAACGTCCAAATCCTTTTCCTCTCGTCAATGGCTCTGGTGAGTCAATAGATGACCAAGCAAACACTCTTGGCGAGCACTTTGAGAGAGTATCAAGTTCGGAAAATTATTCCGAAATTTTCTTAAAGCATAAAAGAATAGCTGAAAATATTCCTCTACATCCAAAAAAGTCATCAGAAGGGTACAATAGACCATTAACGTTCCATGAACTCAAGCTTGCCCTAGGCTCTTGTGGTAGCTCGGCTCCAGGTTCTGACACAATAACATATGAAATAATCAAGAATCTGCCTTATGAGACCCTAAACTGCATCTTAGGTCTTTACAATAAGATTTTTGCAACTGGTCATATACCTTCATCTTGGAAAGAAGCAATAGTCCTACCAATACTCAAACACGGCAAAGACCCTTCCTTAGTTAATAGCTATAGACCAATTGCACTGACCAGCTGTCTACTTAAGGTATTTGAAAAAATTATTAATCGTCGCCTTGTGTTCTTTTTCGAATATAATGGTATATTTGACCCTCACCAATCTGGCTTCCGAAGAGCGAGGTCGACAACCGATAATCTTGTTCTGCTTGAGTCATATATACGTGACGCATTTGTACACAGCCAATACTGTCTATCTGTATTCTTTGATCTTGAAAAGGCATATGATACTGCCTGGCGATATGGTATTCTGCAAGACCTGTCGTCCTATGGAATTTGTGGTAGTATGCTGAACATTTTGCAAGATTACTTATCTCAAAGGAAGTTCCGCGTAAGAATTGGCAATGTATTATCGCGCACTTTTATTCAAGAAAACGGTGTTCCACAGGGAGGTGTGCTAAGTTGCACACTTTTTATAATCAAAATGAACTCTCTCCGCTCTGTTATACCACCAATGGTGTCTTATTCTGTCTATGTGGACGACATCCAAATCAGCTTTAAATCCTGCAACCTGTCCATATGTGAACGCCAGATCCAGTTGACTGTTAATCGGCTCACGAAATGGGCCGACGAAAACGGGTTTAGATTCAGTGCAGAAAAGACTTCCTGTGTGCTGTTTTCCAGACGTAGAGGGGTATATCCTGACCCTTGTATTACGATGCATGGGAAAAACCTGATAAATAGAAAAGAACAAAAGTTTCTAGGCGTAATCTTCGATAGTAAGCTAACCTTCATACAGCATATAAAACAGTTGAAACTGAAATGTCTTCAAACCATGAACCTTTTAAAGATTTTATCTCATCAGTCGTGGGGAACAGATAGGTATTGCCTCCTGTCTCTTTTTAAAAGCCTTGTGTTGTCCCGCATAGACTATGGATGTATTGTATACCAGTCGGCTTCAAAGACAACACTTAGAGTACTCGATCCTGTATATCACTTAGGTATCCGTCTAGCGCTTGGTGCCTTTCGGACGAGCCCCGTCCAAAGTCTATATGCAGAATCGGATCAGTGGCCACTGGATTATCAACGAACATATCTGGGAATCACCTATGCAATAAGAATCACGTCACTAAAACAACATCCATGCAAAGCACTCATAAGTGATCAGTCCACAAATCAGTTGTACTTAAACAGGCCTTCACACGCCCCGCCGTTCCCGTTGACAGTAAAATCTGTTGCGGAAAAACTTGCAATAGCTTTCACAGATCTGCAGGAAAGTGACTCTTCTGAACCCATCCCACCTTGGGAGCAATATCCTGTCACTTGTGATTTGTCCTTTAGAGAGCTTAAGAAAAAGAGTTGTTCAAGTGCCCTCATCCAGCAACATTTCAGGGCTCTTCAAGACAAGTACAGATCTACTGCATTCTTCACTGATGTTTCAAAGTCTGCAAATTCAGTATCATGTGCAGCCCATGGCCCAAACTTCTCCAACACTAAAACCTTGCACAAACATAGCAGCATTTTTACAGCGGAAGCGTACGGTATTCTCATCACTATTGACTATATGGTACAACACAAAATAGAAAAGTCTATAATATACACAGATTCCTTAAGCGTTGTCACAGCCCTCTCCTGTGGCAAGGCAAGCCGAAACCCTGTAATTAACCAGCTCCTTAAACAGATCCACGTAGCGCATAAACAAAACCTTGCTCTTGTTTTATGCTGGGTGCCAGGCCACTCTGGTATCGCAGGCAATGAAATAGCGGACAAAAATGCTGGGGAAGCGGCTCATCGGGACACAATTGATGTAAGCTGGGTACCTGGTGTAGATATGAAACCTGCGGTACGAAAGGCGCTCCATAATCATTGGCAAGCTGAGTGGGACAAGGAAGCTGAAAATAAGCTGCACCTGCTTAAACCGCAATTAACGAAACCTTTCCCATTGAAGCTTGATAGACACACCGAAGTTACCCTGGCACGACTCAGAATAGGTCACACTTATGGCACACACAAATACCTCTTGACTGCAACTGACCCACCGACGTGCACACGCTGTGGTGAGAACCTAACCGTCCTACATGTCCTCATTCAATGTCCTGAACTTCACCGACACCGATTGGCTCATTTTAGAGAACTATACTCACACCATATACCCCCCCATCCCTCGATGTTCTTATCAGAGGATGCAATATTTAACTATAAAAGAGTGCTTAATTATCTTGCGCAAGTTAACTTTCTCGACATCATCTCATACCATCCTAACCTTCAGATTGCGCCTCACAGGTGAGGCACAGTCTGATCCACAAAAGTATGTCTGAGCTCTTGCACTTCTTGCGTAGGCAAGAATTGTACAGCAAGGGACTCGGACAATCCGCAATAATTTACCATGTGTGGCCATAAGCAATGCATTTAAGGCTTTATATTTATCTTCGTGGTTATTTTAGAATTCATTCACTAGTATTTAAAGATATATCTTACGTGTAGGCCTCTATACAGCCTTTATTTTAAATCATTGTCCTATTCTCACAATTTTACTAATCCATAACACATGTCCTGGCGCTCTTTGGCCTTAGATGCCCTTGCGCCATTAAACATTAATCATCATCATCATCCACATACAGGCGTTTGCGGACGATCCCATCGTTGCTTTATGGTTCTTGCATTTGCTATTGCAGGCTTTAGCGGAATCAGCCTTAACCTCTATTTGCGATTGGGCCAGGCAAAACAAGGTCAGAATCAGCCAATCAAAATCTTTCTTTGTCTTTTTCAACAACGAGCATATTGGCACATCTACGCGCCATCCGTCTATCCGATTGATGGAGCTTTTCAAAAACATCAGGACCATTCATATTAAACTCCTACGCGTGTTCTTCTATGACAAACTGAACTTTCACACCCACGGTGACTATCTTAAGACTAAAGCAGAGATATTGGTAACGCGATTGGTAGATTTTATCCGCATGCATTTTACGCTGCGTGCAGTCCTCTTACGTCGTTTTTATAGACAGGTTCTGCTGATTTCCGTTGCATACTCGTCGCCGGTATGGTGGCCGTCTCTCCCGACGACGCACCTTCAGACACGCGTCCTGTCAGTACAACGGTCTCTGTTGGTGGCGTTGATTGGATCCTTCTATACGACCGGAACTTCGGCGCTGCAGGTTTTGGCAAACTGTCTACCTCTCACAGTGGAGTTGGACCGCCTGAGCACAGAGTTTTCGCTTTTCGCGCTCCATGATATCACCTATTACGGGTCTGACACTTTCCATCCGAGCGACATCGACTGCCCGTTTAACCAGTGGTCCCGTCACCCTCGCGAAATATGTCGCTTCACCTTCACGCGCCTCCCTACAGCACATTCTGCTCGCATCGCTGCCCTCTCTGCTTTTCACATCTACACTGACGACGCGTTCAGGAGTGTCTTCTCGGGGGTGGCTTTTCTTGTGTTCGACCCTCGCGGACGCTTAACGGTTCTGCGCAAGTTCCAAGATTTTAAACGCCGCAAGCGCGTATAGCGTTGAGGCGCTCACCTTCGCCGAGGCGCTCGCGTTCATAGCTTCGATGCCTGTTGGAGCGCCCGTACACGTCTACACGGACTGCCTTTCTTCACTGCCTGCGATCCCACATCTCAGCGACACGGACTCCCGCGTGTGGAGGTGCAAACGGGCGCTCACTTTGCTGGCTCGTGAGGGTCGCCGCGTGTGCCTCCTGCATCACGTCCCTGGACACCGGGGCGTTGTGGGCAATGAGTTGGCAGACACCGCGGCGTCGTCGGCGGCTAGATCGGGCATGCTTCGCACTTCCACTGCCCCATCAAAACAGTGAGCGCGCGCTTTTATCGCATCACGCGAAACCAGTGCAGTAGTTATTGGCAGCGGCAGGGCTGCGGCACGTGCCTTTACCGTTGGGTTCCCAGCGCCCATGCCATCGCTGATTGGTTCCCGTCGACCAAGCTTCTTGGACACTTATTTACGGGACGTGGGCGTTTTGTTTCTTACCGACATAGATTCCACCTTCGTGGTTCAAACTTGCGCACGTGGAGCGCAGTGTGCGACGACGTGACGCATTATTCCACCTTCTGCTCTAACAAGGCAAACATAGTACCACCGTTGTGCGGCAGAGCACACGTTCAGTCTCTGTCTCCCAACAGTTACTCCGTTCTGCTTAATTCTCGACGACCCCGCAGGGGCGTCTGCGTCAGCAGGCGTTTGGTATGTGGCGACACCACGTACCCGAGCATACGAGGGCTGGACCCTCCCGCGTGTAGCCGTGCGCGGCTTAGCCGTGTCTGGGGAAAAGGGGATCCTGGGGGTTGAGCCCATGCTGGGTGTCTGGACCTTTAAGGCCCCCCGGCGGAGGCAACACACCTCTTCGGCCTCGGCTTCACATAGACGGCACCTCCAGGCTGACCCACCTGGAGGACATCGGCAGTCGCCTTTTCCTGTCTCTCCCTCCTCGAATCTTCGTCTTTATCTCTTACTTTTTGACCTTTCCTGTCTCCTTCTCTCTTCTTTTTACTTCCTTTCTCCTGGCGGCAAGGGTTAACCCTGTGTGGCTACCCAACCTTGGCTACACCATATTCGGTTATAGTGACGGCGTACGACTGGCGTCGTGCAGACTTGTACGCAAGCTCTGCCGCGTCCCCTCGTTGGGCTCCGTGGTGGGCGGTCGGCGCTGTTGCCGAATGCATACATTTTTTCATGGAAACTTCTTTACCCTCCCTTACTGATCGCCCTCAGAAACGAGGGCGCACCGAAGATGTCTTCAAGTATTTGGACGCCAAACCCAGAACTATCCCCGCTTCCATGTTATTCATTCCGAAAAGCCAAACAAAGCAGTGCGAAACATCTCACCATTCCTTGTTTCAAAGTCCCTAACTGATATTTTTGGTCCAGGTTACAAAGTGTCGAGGATGGCAAGCGGCGACCTCCTCTTGGAGCTCCGCGATGTAAAACAGTATGAGAAACTACCACAACTAGTGTCATTTGGAGAGACCCCCATAACAGTAACCCCGCACCGTACAATGAACACCACCCGTAGTGTTGTGTCAGATGATGATTTGCTTGAGCTGACTGAAGCGGAACTACTGGAGGGCTTCAGCGAACAAAATGTGACCAATGTCAGAAGAATTAAGATGAGGCGGGATGGAAAAGAGATACAGACGAAGCACCTAATAATTACTTTTGGATCAAGTATCTTGCCCGAATCAATCGAGGCCGGGTACATCAAGCTCCGTGTCAGGCCGTACGTGCCAAACCCACTCCGATGTTTCAAATGCCAGCGCTTCGGCCACAGCTCGCAGAGCTGCCGAGGCCGTCAAACATGTGCAAAATGCAGTGCCCACGAACACACATCTGAAGCTTGTGAGAATGCTCTCCACTGTGTAAACTGTGATGGGGAGCACGCCGCGTACTCGCGGGCGTGCCCATCCTGGAAAAAAAAAGGAAATTGTAACAGTTAAACTAAAGGAAAATATAAGTTTCAAGGAGGCACGCAGGCGGGTATCGTACCTGCCCAAGAAAACCTTTGCCGATGTGGCGCGTCAGGAGGCAGCGTCACAACGGCCTCCGGCGGCTGTCCGACCCACAGGCAGTGAGTCGGCAGTTACGCCATCTGCCCCCGCGGCTCTTGCAGCTAGCGCTGCTCCGTCGACCCAGAATGAGGGACCATCGACCCCGAAGGTGGCTGCCGCCGAGGCTGTCCCAACCTCCCCGGCCCCTTCCAGCGCTGGCAACAGCCGGCGCAGCCAAATCCCGCAGGGTGCCCCATCGACCTCCGGGCTGGTGGGCGCAGGGGTCTTGCCCTCCAAGGCAGGACTCTCTCTTGTAACTTCTCGCTCGCAAGAGCACGTGTCCGGCGCCTCACAAGAGGCAATGGACACTACGGTCCTCAAGGCGCACCAAACGCCTAAGGAGCGCCGACGCTCCCTCGAACGCTCCAGAAAGGCCAGAACCCCCGTTACAGGGCCTCGAAAGAGCTCTGTAACCTAAGGCATCACCTCCCTTTCCGTACACACAGCACTTATTTACTTTCAACATGGATACACAAATCATTCAATGGAATGTCAGAGGTCTTCTTAGGAACCTTGATGATGTGCAAGAGATTATACACAAACACAATCCAAAAGTGCTGTGTCTACAGGAAACACACCTAAAAACACAACACACAAACTTTCTCCGACAGCATGTTACTTTTCGCAAAGATCGCGATGATGCAATCGCATCATCGGGAGGTGTTGCAATTGTAATGCAAAAGAGCATAGCATGTCAACATTTACAGCTACGAACGGCCCTTGAAGCAGTGGCGGTTCGAATAGTTTTGCTAAACAAACTATTTGCTCGATTTATATACCCCCACACTACAAACTAAGCAAACATGAATTTCAGTCCTTCATAGATGAATTGCCAGAACCTTATGTTGTTCTCGGCGATTTCAATGCACACAGCACCTTGTGGGAGACTCTCGTATCGATGCGCGACGTCGTCTCGTTGAACAGTTCCTTTACTCTTCTGGAGCGTGCCTTCTAAATAAGAAAGAACCCACATATTACTCTCTTCCGAACAGAACCTTTTCGTCAATAGACCTTAGTATAGTTTCCGCCTCTTTACTGCTCGAACTCGAATGGGAAGTTACGAGCAATCCTTACGGGAGCGATCACTTCCCCGTATTGCTAAGAACATCTAAAGAAAAGGAATTTCCTCCTCAAGCTCCTAGGTGGAAGATTGATACAGCAGACTGGGAGAAATTGCGAACTCTAAGTAGTATTTCATGGGATGACGTGTCCTCGTTAGGAATTGATGCTGCCGTGGAATATTTTACAGCCTTCATAATAGATGCCGCAGCTAAATGTATATCACAAGTAAATGGATTGGCATGCAAACGGCGTGTCCCGTGGTGGAACGACGATTGTAGGATCGCTCGTAAGAAACAAAACAGAGCGTGGGGGTTGCTGCGCGCCTCCCCCACTGCGGAGAATCTTATCAGTTTTAAAAAAGTAAAATTCCAAGGCAGGCGAATCCGCCGACAGGCCAGAAGAGAGAGTTGGCAGAAGTTTTTATCCGGTATCAATTCGTATACAGATGAGGCCAAAGTTTGGAACAGGGTTAATAGGATAAAAGGGCGACAAACATATTCCCTTCCTTTGGTAAACACACAAGGTCAAACACTGAAAGATCAGGCAGACTCGCTTGGGGAACACTTTGAGAGCGTGTCGAGTTCACACCATTATTCGCAATCCTTTTTGAAATACAAACAAATAGAAGAATGTAAGCCAATAATACGAAAATCCAGACAGAATGAACCCTATGACCGGCCTTTCAATATTGCTGAGTTGACAGCTGCCTTGAACACATGCAAAAGCACTGCACCGGGACCTGATAGAGTCATGTATGACATGATCATAAATTTACATACTGACACCAAACTTACACTACTCACACTTTTCAACGCTATTTGGGCTACGGGATACCTCCCATCCACATGGAAAGAAGCGATTGTGGTTCCTGTTCTTAAACAGGGCAAGGACCCTTCCTTGGCGGCAAGTTACCGTCCGATAGCCCTTACGAACTGTATTTGTAAGCTTTTTGAAAAAATGGTTAACCGCAGACTTGTACATTTCCTTGAACTCAGCAATATGCTCGATCCCTTTCGGTGTGGCTTTAGACAAGGGCGGTCCACAACCGATCACCTTGTGCGCATTGAGGGAAACATTCGCGACGCCTTTCTACATAAACAATATTTCCTATCCGTATTCCTCGATATGGAGAAGGCGTACGACACTACGTGGCGCTATGGAATCTTGAGAGACTTGTCGGGAATTGGCATCTGTGGCAATATGCTCGTCGTAATAGAAAGCTTTTTGTCCAACCGTACATTCCGCGTGAAAGTCGGTAATGCATTGTCGCGACCTTTTATACAGGAAACTGGTGTACCTCAAGGAGGTGTACTTAGCTGCATGCTCTTCATCGTGAATATGGACACCCTTCGTGCTTCATTACCGCCAGCCATTTTTTATTCTGTTTTCGTAGACGACATACAGATAGGCTTCAAATGCTGCAACCATACTGTATGTGAGAGGCAAGTTCAACAGGGCTTGAACAAAGTGTCCAAATGGGCAGAAGAAAACGGATTTAAAGTTAACCCCAACAAAAGTTCTTGTGTGCTTTTCACAAGAAAGAGAGGGCTCATTGCAGAACCCAGTATCGAAATGAATGGTCAGCGAATTCCTGTGAACAAAGAACACAAGTTCTTAGGCATCATACTTGATTCGAAATTAACTTTTATTCCACACATAAAGTACCTCAAGGTCAAATGCTTACAAACAATGAACTTACTCAAAGTGTTTTCCCACACAACATGGGGCAGCGACAGGAAATGTTTAATGAATCTTTACAAGAGCCTCATCCGATCACGGTCGGACTACGGTGCCGTGATCTATCATTCTGCAGCCCCGAGCGCGCTAAAGATGCTAGATCCGGTCCACCATCTAGGAGCGCGGCGTGGATTATGGTAGCCACACAGCTGGCAGAGACGGCAGCGGAATGCTTAGGAATCCGACTGGCCACTGGAGCTTTCAGAACAAGTCCTATTGAAAGCTTATATGCAGAATCAAATGAGTGGTCACTTCATCTGCAGAGAACCTACATCAGCCAAACATATTTCTTGAAAGTCTACTCTAATCCTCAGCATCCATGTTTTCATACCATTAACGATACGACATATGCTACACTCTTTCATAATCGTCCCTCCGTAAGACAGCCTTTCTCGCTGCGTGTGAGGGAGCTTAGTGACGAAATGCGTGTCCCAATCCCCGAGCTTCGCCCAATGCATCCAGCCAAGCTGCTACCTCCTTGGGAGTGGCAGCTGATACAATGCGATATATCCTTCATGCAAGTTACAAAACACGCTCCAGAGATTGAAATCCAAATGCATTTCTGGGAACTCCAGCACAAATACTCCTGCACGGAGTTCTACACAGACGCATCAAAGTCACACGACGGGGTGTCCTATGCAGCCGTCGGTCCATCCTTCTCGGAATCTGACGTACTGCATCCGCAAACTAGTATCTTTACGGCTGAGGCTTACGCACTGCTGTCGGTCGCAAAGCATATAAATAAATCAAATCTCCAGAAATCAGTTATATATACGGACTCCCTTAGTGTTGTGAAGGCCTTGATGTCTTTCTGTAGCCACAAAAATCCGGTAATTAATGAACTCTACTCCGTACTGTGTAAAGCATACATATCTAACCAACATGTGATTATATGCTGGGTGCCTGGACATAGGGGCATTGAGGGAAACGTACTAGCGGACCAGATGGCCACATCCATTTTATTGCATGCAGTTAGTCCTACTGCTTCGGTCCCTGTCACAGACCTGAAGCCTTTCTTAAGAAGAAAACTGCGAAACCACTGGCAATGTATGTGGGACGCAGAAGTAAATAATAAACTACACGTAATAAAGCCACAGTTAGGTTCTTGGCCCTCCGTAAGAAAATCACGGCGAACAGATCTCCTATTCTGTCGCCTCAGAATAGGACACACGTTTGGCACGCATAACTTTCTACTCACTGCAAATGATCCTCCAACCTGTGGTAGATGCGGGGAGAGGCAAATGATCCTCCAACCTGTGGTAGATGCGGGGAGAGTCTGACCGTCCTCCACGTTCTCCTGGAGTGTCGGGCAGCCGAATCTGAAAAAAGGAAAAATTTTTCCCTGGCATACCGGCAGCACATCCCCCTACATCCCGTAATGCTACTCGGCCCAGAACCTTTATTTGACGCCAACGCAGTCCTAAGTTTTCTGAGAGATGTTGTCTTGCATGTTTTTAGCCCCACATGTTCGTAGCGGGTCCTCTTTTCAGAGGAGGCCGCTGCGATAGCTCTTTAGTATAGCACATGCCTCTAGGCCCTTGTGTTTCAAGGGCTCTGACGAGGCAGTAGTGCTCCAAGTAATTTTACCATCCTATATATTTTTTATTTTGCATCATTTTCCTACGCTGGATTTTAATGTTCATAGTATTCGTCATTAGCCATCGCCATAATTTTATACCACGTAGATTTTACGCACCTTACAGCGACTATTTTTAGGCCCCTTTACAGCCAAGTCACATCTTTCTTCACAGAACTCATCATTCCACTGCTAAATTACTAACACTGTCTTGGCGCTCTTTGGCCATATCTGGCCCTTGCGCCACTAAACCACACACATTCATTCAATTCTCGACGATCGCGGGCCTTGCTTTTCCAGCTAGCGCGTCTCGCAGTTCTTTCTGTCTCTCCTTCCTCTCCCCCTTCCCTAGTTCCTGATGCATCCTAAATTCACTCTTTCATTCATTTATCTGATTCATTTTTTACCTCATGTTACATTAGCATGTTTGTTCGTGTCAGCTACACTGTTTCAGCCTACTATTGGCGGGGCTTCCCCGTGTCAGCTGACTCTAGCTGCATGCTTGATCTTTCTTTTCTCATAACGTTTCTTCTACCTTCCCAGATTCTGTCGTATCACTTTCTTCTTTTTCCTGGCCATTCTTTGGTCTTCCTGTGCACTCTGGACGTTAGTTATCATTTGTCTTCTGCCAAGCGTGCAGCCCACGGCATCGTCTCCACCTTCCTGGCCGTTTCCTCTGGAAGCCGGATGTGGCATTCCTCACTGGCTACGCTGGCGTCAACTGCCTACCCGTGGACATGCGCAAACTCCGAAGAGCACTCTGCGCCCACGGGCTGCTTTATTTTCAATAAACACCGCCAATGCTGCGGATTGCTGTGGTGGGTGGGCCTTTGGGGGGGGGGGGGTGAGGCTGTAGGGTTGTCACACAAGTAGGAGCACGCCTCTCCACTATGCGAAAGAATTCATTGTTTTCCTACGGCGATCACATTTTCTTCTGACCACTCATTCAAGCTAGCCTCCGATTTTTTTCTTTTACTAATCAGCTTTTACCTAAATTTCTCCTGGGACAGCTCACGCTTCTCCTATTTGTTTATTTTTTATTGGCTTTTACGCCTGCTATACCTCACTCATGGTGCGGGTTTCCCCATTTTAAAAAAAAAATATTTTTGGGGAAATAGAAAGCAATCACCATCGCCAACTCTCTTCTTGTTGTTGTCACAACACAATCATCATTCTAAGCTGGTCTTTTCACTACCATACGCACCTTACAGCGACATCATCCACATCATCACGCAGTTCCACAGGTAACTCCAGCGGTGGAATGTAAGCGCACCAGGAGACGGCCCCTGGCTCTTGTAACAGCTACTCAATCCTTGTCCAAAACCCTGGGTGGCAAGAAAATCTGCACTGGAAGCGGCACTGGACCACGCTGTGCGATCAGCAGCCGCTTGGTTTGGTTTGGTGCCTGTAGTTATAGCACAACCCACTACGGGGGATCGGCCATGAATCGCGCGGCAGTGGGTCGAAAAAGAATAAATGCCTAAATAAATGTATTCTAATCGTTAATAATAATTTTCATGCTATAGTTCCTTAAAATTAGAAGTTAATATTTTCGGTTTCTTGTTGTGGAAAATAAAACAGTAAGATCAGCATGGAAGTCTCCTTGTTTTCATTACGAAATTTATACATGGCATCACTTACAGTGTTTTAGTACCGACGCCCCCAGAGACAGAATGAAAGGTAGGTAGCCTAATGGCTAATCCAAGTTATCGGAAGGGAATCCTAGAAGTCGTTTTCTATGCACGTTGAACCTACGACACTATATAAATAAATTATCCATAGTTTCGGATTCATTGCAGTAAAAACATTTAGGAGAAGGTACCAAACCAGACCTATGGGAATAGAAATTAAGCCGTGGTATTCTGCAACGCATACGCATAAATGAAACTTCAAATTTTCTTGTTGCACATCATCCGCTGTGCCAAGGAAATCTAAGGTGCTGGAAATCGGCGTTATTAATACACATGCTTTGGCATGTTCTTGAATGGAAAATTTTTTAAATCTTGCAGAAGTGACGTATGCCGAAGGTGTTAGGATCCTCAGTACCGGGCTTTAAGAGATGCCGCTGCTAGTGCGTCTGCTGACTCGTTTAAAGTGAGCCCCACGTGCCCTGGCACCCATACCAGATGGATGAGGCGTAATTGTTGGGGAATGAATGAATGAAATTCATGGAGAATGATACTTGAATTGGGCACAGATAAAGCGGAGCAAACAGACAAGGAGTCGGTTAAGATTACGGCTGAAAAAATAGATGGTCGGAAGTTTCCGTAGAGCTAGGATGATCGCCAATAACTCTGCTTGAAATATTGGCGTAAAGTCGGGTAGTCGAAGAGAGAAAGACGAATTTAATGATGTAGAAAAAATACCCACTCCGGCCTTCTCTTCACTGACAGAAGCATCTGTGGCTATTATTGCATTTATTTGGAGGTCTTCAAGGTGGTCATCTAATAAACCTTTTAGGTAACGAATTGGTAGGAGCTTAGCGTTATTGGGATTGGGAAATATATCGCCAAATTCAACACTTACTGTCGAAGTAGGTAAATTTTTAAACGCCACATCACGGATTGATATTTGTAATGGCTCTAATAGCTTCTGCACAAGAACTACCTGGGGACAATGCAGTCTGGACCATTGATTCTCAAAGAATGCAGTTGGTTCTCAAATAAAAGAGAAGGCAGGTGAGTTTCATGATATAAAATATTATTGGCTACAAATTTTGGAAGGCCTAGACACAGACGTAGTGATTCGCGTTCTAAATGAACAAGAGCGCATCCAAACTCTAGACTAGGGCGGACATACAATAAATCATTAGCAAGGTCTCCCTGCGCATTCCGAAACGACTGCTGCAGACCCTTCGTAATAAGCCAACAGCGCGTGCTACTTTAGATGCGATGTATTCTATGTGTGTCTGCCAATTAAGCTTTTCGGTGTAAATCATTCCCAGATATTTTAAAGAATGTACCTGCGGAATAATCTCCTGGCCATACGACAGCGTTATTCGGATAGGAAAAGTTAAGGGAAAGAAAATGATCGCACTTTTGTTGACATTTAGCGACATTTGTATTACTTTTAGCCAAATTTCAGTCTGTATCAAATACGACTGCAAAGCTTTAAATAGGGCATGTATATCATTCGACACCGTGCAAAATGCGATATCGTCAGCGTATACGTATACTTGTACGTCATGATGTGTCGGGATGTGATTTAGTAAAATACTGAATAATATTTGGGAAAGTACTGCACCTTGAGGAACGCTTCTTGTCTGTTTGTAACTTTTAGAAGAAACACCGTTTTGATAGCAATAAAATGTTCGTCCGCTTAGACGATTTTGAATCCATGCAATTATATACTGTGGAAGATTCACAGTATTGAGTCTGTTGATTAAAGTACTGTGGTCGACACTGTCATACGCCTTCGCAATGTCTAATGTCACTAACACCACGTGCTGGTTGTTGCGGCGAGCGAGCTGAATTCTTTTCTCCAACTCAACATGAGCCCACCGAATTGAGCAGCCGGGCCTGAATCATATTTGAGAATCACTTAATATTTGGTTCTGGCCTATTCACCTATCGATGTCACCATACAGAACTCTCTCAATTAACATTATTAGATTTGAGGTGAGAGAAACAAGTCTAATGTTGTCTATTGTATATCTATCGCCAGGCTTTTTGAGTAGTGCGATCATTTTGGCAACCTTCCAATCTGGTTGAAGCCATGCATTTTTAATCGAGTAGTTTATAAAATTAAGCAAATCCTGGGGCGACAATTTGAATATTAATTTTATCATTGCTGTAGTTATGCCATTAGGACCTGGGGCTGAAGCTTGCAGCATCTTTACCTCTCTCATTAATACTTCTAGTGTGACTGTTATGTACTCACTAGCTGGTTCAGGTGCCGGTATATGATAGGGCAAGGTGATGTGAATCGACGCTCTAAGCCTTTTGCAATATCCTCCAAAGTGCACTAATTCAGTGGAAGTTAAGGTAACAGACTAGACTTATGATAGGTAACTGTATTTTTTGGCGTTATAATTTTCTTTCGCTTTGTCAAGTGTTTGCCTGAATGTAGCTGCAACAACCTATAGTCATTCCAATTACGTGGACATTGATTATACATTAACTTTCTCCAGGCTGCCTTTCTTCTTCTATATTTGCGTGCGCAGTCCGGATTCCACCATGGTGAATAAATACCACCTTTATTTGACTGCATACTGAACTTGCACTTTTTATAACTGTCACTTAGCACTTGACACAAATTAACTGCCTTAACTTCATCATTTAGGTCAACCTGTTTTTCTAAAGCTGATCGCAGTGAAACTTGAAATTTATTATAGTTAATATAGGTGCGGACATGCTTTTCAACCAAAATAATTGGGCGCGTTATTTCAAAAGTTATTGGAAGATGGTCGCTATTTGTGGCTGAGGTAATAGCAGACCAGGAGGAAATTACGCAGCCCGAACTGGAAAAAGTTAGGTCTAACACCGAACGCGATTTGACGGAAACATAAGTTGGGGTTCTCGAATTTACACAATTAAGGTTATTTCACGAAGCCCAATCTAACAATCGTTTACCACAAGAGTCGGACCGATAACCCCATGATACTTGGTGAGAATTAAAATCACCAGCTATGATTATATCCTTTCTGCATGCTGCAGCCGCGGCATCAAGAGAGCCTGTATTGCGGACTCCTGTAGGGAAATAGACAATGATTATCGAAAACTGGGCGCATCCAGGAAGCGTTGCATCCAATGCTAGAATCTCACTTTCAGTGGAGAATGACTGGTGACTAATTTTAGCTCGACATCCCTTAATACTGTGGCCATATCGCCAACACTGAACGCATTGCACTGGGTGGGGAGAAATTGCCTCCACCCTGTATATCAATGGCAACGCCTTGATTACGAAGTAGATGCCATCTGGAGGAAATCAGGAGAAATATCTTCACAGACATATAAGAGATCAGCGGCTGCAGCAAAAATGGAATGACAGTTCCACTGCAGCACTTTCAAGCTTCCTATGTTGACAATATTCCGGCAGTATTAACTGCCGTCTGTAGAGTGTTATCCTTTAGGAAATCATCCTTTGATAAGCTCTTATTTTCACTCTCTTTAGCTTTTAGTTTTTGGAGGGTAGCAGCTCTCGGGGAGTATGGAGAAGCACGACGTTTACAAGTTCTAGCATCCAAGTCCATGTTCTCAATGGTATCTGAACCGGATTCGTGACTGTGAAAGCCCCCATGTTCTACATGATTTGCGGGAGCTTCGGAGGCATCAGTACTGCGAGGCGAGGCCTCTGTAGATACGTGTTTCTCTATGTTCTCATCAGAGACTGTGATTTCAGAAGCAACACTTGGACGCGCAGTAATAAGCCAAAGTTGCGACAACTGAGAGGTGTCAAGGGCTTTTGCCATAGCTTTCTCTACGGCAGCAGCTACAACATCACCAAAAAATGCATCCATTGCTTTGGAGTGACGAGCACCAGCTTCAGCATAGCCACATGATTTCTCTAATGAGAGGGCACGAGCTTCACAACGCGAACACTGTTTCCATTCTATAATTTCTAGAATTTCGAGCTCTTGGTCTCTGGCAGGGCATTGCGCACAGACCGCCGGGTGGGAACCTTCACACAAACAGCATCGTTCGCTCTGAGAGGAACACGTTTTTCCATCGTGGCCTTTTCCGCAAATGCGGCACCGAAGCTCTGATCGACATCCCTTAATACTGTGGCCATATCGCCAACCCTGAACGCATTGCACTGGGTGGGGAGAAATTGCTTCCACCCTGTATATCAATGGCCATGCCTTGATCTCTGACAGCCTATTTGTGCCTGCAAAGGAGACAATAACCGACTCTGTGGGGGCTCTTCGATTCTCACAAATGCGTGAACATCGGTAGACGGAGACGGCACCTGCCGGGGAGAACATCTGCAGGAACTCGGAAGCACACAGACTCGCGTCGACTCCACCAACTAGACCCTTAACGCAAGCTAGATGAGCAGGAATAAGAGGCCTCACCGGGTGATTCGCGAACATTTCGCACTTCAGAAGGTGGGAGACACAGGTCTGGTCAGGCGAACAGCATAGAATGCCCCCTCTGCCACATTGTCGAATATCGGTTATGCTTTGGAAACGCGGGGTTGCTTTCCGCAGCTCTTCTTGAATTACCTTGGGATTCTTCACGCGGATGAATCCTTCCACAGGTCGGCACTAGGGCCACTGCAACGCTGTGAATGCCACTGCGCAAGAAAGCCCCTATAGGCATGTCATTAGTAGGAGGCGAAGCCTTCCAGACGAAAGATCTCTGGCCGGGAGAAGAAAGAGACATTAGGAACTCACCATCAGATTGACGACACAATAAGAGGAAAGAACAAAACAAAACTAAAAAAATTAAACCGCCCCATGCTTGACCGATTCCCCACAGAGAGCAGGACCGGCTCCGTGCAAAGCCTCGCCAGCAGTGTTCCAATAATACGGGCCTCCCTCTCAGTAACAAACTGGGACAAATTCCCCGAGTCCAGAAGAACGCGAGCCAGTGAAGGATCTACCTCACTCTGACCACTGTTTCTGTTCTTCTTCCTTCTTCGACTTCTTCTTTTCATTAAGGTTTCGGCACGTTACCATGAGGGGGTGGGGAACTGGCAATGGTCCTCATTGGAAAATGGAACTTCTTCGTTTTTTTGTAATTTGCTGATCTGTACTATTTATATTACGTTTCATATTCATATTCATTCATATTCAAAAAGCGTTTGATTCAGTCGAAACCTCAGCAATCATGAAGGCATTACGGAATCAGGGTGTAGATGAGCCATATGTGAAGATATCTATAGCGGCTCCACAGCCACCGTAGTCCTCCACAAAGAAAGCAACAAAATCCCAATAAAGAAAGGCGTCAGACAGGGACATACGATCTCTCCAATGCTATTCACAGCATGTTTACAGGAGGTATTCAGAGACCTGGAGTGGGAAGAATTGGGGATAAAAGTTGATGGAGAATACCTTAGCAACTTGCGATTCGCTGATGATATTGCCTTGCTTAGTAACTCAGGAGACCAATTGCAATGCATGCTCACTTACCTGGAGAGGCAAAGCAGAAGGGTGCGTCTGAAAATTAATCTGCAGAAAACTAAAGTAATGTTTAACAGTCTCGGAAGAGAACAGCAGTTTACGATAGGTAGCGAGGCACTGGAAGTGGTCAGGGAATAGATCTACTTAGGGCAGGTAGTGACCACGGATCCGGATCATGAGACTGAAATAACCAGAAGAATAAGAATGGGCTGGGGTGCGTTTGGCGGGCATTCTCAAATCATGAACAGCAGGTTGCCACTATCCCTCAAGAGAAAAGTGTATACCAGCTGTGTGTTACCAGTACTCACGTATGGGGCAGAAACCTGGAGGAAAGATGGGTGTAACGTTAAGGGATAAGAAAAGAGCAGAATGGGTGAGGGAACAAACGCGGGTAAATGACATCTTAGTTGAAATCAAGATAAAGAAATGGGCATGGGCCGGACATGTAATGAGGAGGGAAGATAACCGATGGTCATGAAGGGTTACGGACTGGTTTCCAAGGGAAAGGGAAGCGTAGCAGGGGGTGGCAGAAAGTTAGGTGGGCGGATGACATTAAGACGTTTGCAGGAACAACATGGCCACAATTAGTATACATGACCGGGGTAGTTGGAGAAGTATGGGAGAGGCCTTTGCAATGCAGTGGGCGTAACCAGGCTGATGATGATGATGACTATTTATATCTATTTCCTAATAAATATAAAATATTTTCTCCTTCCGTTTCTTGAATAGTGGTCGTACCAATTACGATGAAGATGCCATATTATGAAAATAACGTGATTCAGTGTTAATAATGGGGTAAATGTGCTTAACATCCCAGGTAGGGCACATTCTTGAAAACGCATTAAGGCATTCAACGTCTGAAACGGATTTTTGACAAAGATCAACGGATCAAAGACGTTCCAAACAAGATAGCTTAAAAACGAGGGGTGAATACGTGTTGAAAGTGTTGGAAGCCAGACAGCTTAAAAATGAGCGGTGAATTCGTTTTGAAAACGACTGCACATGACTCGCTCTATCTGTTTAGTTATCAAGGGTACCGGGTAAGCTTTCGGCAGCGCCTTCCGCAGGAGAATTCCTCACTTGACTCGCTCTATCTGTTGGTGTGTTAACCTCACGTCAGTTTGCGCCAGGAGGAAATGGAGCGCGAGTGCAGAAACATCGAAGCCACCCTTTGTAATAAAGACAACGACTCCGCATTGACCTCGGAGGAGCGCTGCCAGTCAGCACATGTTGCTGGCGTTAACGCATATTCTGATAGCGCGTCCGTTACATAAGTAGCCGAGGAACTATAAATATGCTGTAGCCACGGAAACAATCTTGGACTGCCAGGGGTAGGCGACGAGTACGGCTATCCACGGTCCCATCTAGAAGCCGGCGTCGAGGTTGGCTACACGTTTTCAAGACGCCTATATAGTTCCAAGCGTGGTTAGCTTCATTGACTACTGGGCACGCCATCCCACTCAGTGCAGTATCAGAACTTCTTGTCCAATTGCGGAATGTGTGCAACGTAGATGTTCCGGCAGGCGGGAGAACACTGCTCAGTACACTGAGGCGTACTCCGACACCTAGCGTACCGCCTGGCATATATACTCACTTTTCCCTTGCAAAAACACTTAAATGCTCGACAGCTGCAAAAAACTTTACTGGCGGGACAATGCTTGAGCTGTTTTTTTTACATCGACGGCATGCGTGTTGGCAGCACCACTGAACAATTCTGGCCCATTCTTGGAAACTGTGATCAGCTGGATCCACGTTCTGTGTTTATGATTGGCTGCTACGAAGTAAAGAGAAAAAAAAACTTCATTATGTACAAACCTTCCTTTCGGAGTTTATGGTGGACCTGGCCAGTCATTAACACTGGCACCACATCGAATGGTCACCACTTTGTTGTGCACGTGAAAGGATTTATTTGCGACGCACCAGGAAGAGCATTTGTGCTTGGCAAGAAATATCACGGTGGATACCATGGCTGCAGCGAATGCCAGCAGAAGGGCCTGTATTGCATGGGCAGAGTAGTTTTCCCTGATGCCGAAGCACGACAGCGGAGAGATGAGGACATTGAGAAAAGAGCTTGCCCTGAGCATCACGCGAACAACACACCACTCTCGGAACCTCCGATTGGGTTAGTGAGCGAGGTCCCATACGAGTACATGCATCTGGTGTGCTTGGGCGCACAGAAAAACTCTTACCAGTTGTGGAAAGGAGAAAGCAGGTCTTCTTTCAAACTACGGCCCGATGAAATTTCCAGTTTGTCAAGTAAGTTGGTAAACATTGGCAGCATATACGTCTGCCAAGAATTCGCTTGCAAACGGCAACCTCTACATGACTTGAGCGCGTGGAAGGCTACCGAGTATCGGCAATGGCTTTTGTACACAGGTCCGGTATTAATGCAACGCCACTTAATTCGCCAAAGGTATGGCAACTTCTTGGTGCTGCATGCGGCCATTACAATTTTGGATCGCCAGCACTTGTGCCACAGCATGGACCAGTACGCCCACAAGCTGCTGGTATTCTTCGGTCGTACATTTAGCCAATTCTGCGGCCAGCAACATGTAATGTACAATGTCCTTCGCCTCGTGCACCTCGCTCAGGATGTCCGGCAGTTTGGCCCACTGGACGGTAGTGTTGTTTTTGATTTGGATGCCCGTACGGCAATGGTAGTCGGCCGAGAATTCAGCAGGAAGAAAGATCTGTATGACTGCACGGTTCCTTCCAGTCTCTTTGCCATATCAAAGGTGTCAGCACTAATTGTGACAACGACCTCCTGGAAAATAAGCAGCGTCGTATGCAAATGCTTCAAGATTCCCGCTGGACAAGGCAGATTTGCCGTGTTTCCTCTTATTCACGGTGCAATGATGTGAATACCTTACCGCTAAAATGACTTCATTTTTCTTGTACTGCTGAGGCACGAGTGCAGTGCAGTTTTCGTGCGTACAAAGCTAACTTTTTGTGCCCAAGCGTCTGAATATTGAAAACTACGGTTGTATAATAAACAGCAGCTTTGTTTTATTTCCTCCTTGTGTAATATAGTAAACGTTTTCACCATTCTAGCATGTACAAGTTCACTATGCTTTGCATACGTACGTATGAAGTTAACATTATATATATATATATATATATATATATATATATATATATATATATATGGCGTGTATCTGTGTGTGCACATATTTACCTCGACATTAAATGTTAGGTGATAGCTTGTGCATATGCAATACAGTAAGCGTACACAATTCATCAGACAACGCGCTTCCCCCTGAGAGCAATGAACAACTTGCAGCTTGGCCCCAGAGCGCAAAATCATGCAAGTCACAACTTTGGTTGTGCGATCTGTTTGGGCAGGGCATAGTTGCGTTATCGCATTCGCATTGCGCTGTGGTATTTTTGCGGCTGATCTGTATGTGCTGCCGCTAACCATTGTCATGTAAGTGTTGCAGTGTTTTGCTGTCAAGAAAGCGATATTCTTTGGTTAGTTTAGGTTGTGCGATCTGTTTTTGTGATTTTAATTTGGAAACCAGTAGTGTTTTCTATTGGCATGTGACCAAGCTGGCTACGTGATTCGTGAAGCCGGGCAACCGGGCAGCCCGGCGAGCAGGGCATTGCTGCGTTATTGCGCTCGCATGGTACTGTGGTCTGTTTGGAGCTGTTCTGAATGTGCTGCCACTGCCATTTGTCATGTAAGTGTTGCAGTGTTTTGCTGTCAAGGAAACGATATTCTGTGATAAGCTAGGGTTGTGCGATCTGTTTGGGCCGGGCATAGTTGCGTTATCGCACTCGCATTGCGCTATGGTATGTTTGCGGCGGTTGTGCATGTGCTGCCGCTAACCATTGTCATGTAAGTGTTGCAGTGTTTTGCTGTCAAGAAAGCGATATTCTTTGGTTAGTTTAGGCTGTGCGATCTGTTTTTGTGATTTTAATTTGGAAACCAGTAGTGTTTTCTATTGGCATGTGACCAAGCTGGCTACGTGATTCGTGAAGCCGGGCAACCGGGCAGCCCGGCGAGCAAGGCCTTGTTGCGTTATTGCGCTCGCATAGTACTGTGGTCCGTTTGGAGCTGTTCTGAACGTGCTGCCACTGCCATTTGTCATGTAAGTGTTGCAGTGTTTTGCTGTCAAGGAAACGATATTCTGTGATGAGCTAGGGTTGTGCGATCTGCTCGGGCCGGGCATAGTTGCGTTATCGCACTGGCATTGCGCTGTGGTATGTTTGCGGCTGTTTTGAATGTGCGGCCGCTACCCTTTCTCATGTAAGTGTTGTAGTGTTTTGCTGTCAAGAAAGCGATATTCTTTTATTAGTTTAGGTTGTGTGATCTGTTTTTGTGATTTTAGTTTGCAAACCAGTAGTGTTTTCTATTGGCATGTGACCAAGCCGGCTACGTAATTCGTGAAGCCGGGCGAGCTGGGCATTGTTGCTTTATTGCGCTCGCATGGTGCTGTGGTCTGTTTGCAGTTGTTCTGAATGTGCTGCCGCTGCCCTTTGTCATGGAAGTGTTGCAGTGTTTTGCTGTCAAGAAAGCGATATTCTTTGATTAGTTTAGGTTGTGCGATCTGTTTTTGTGATGTTAATTTGGAAAGCAGTAGTGTTTGCTATTGTCATGTGACCAAGCCGGCTCCGTGATTCGTGAAGCTGGGCGATATAGAGACGAACCCTGGTCCTGACAGATTGGACCGCGTTCTTGCTAAACTGGAGACGTTGTCAACCGGTCAGGACCAAATAATCACCGATGTACAGGACCATAAACATCAGATGCGTTCTATTGACACAACCATTTCTGACTTGAGCAAGCGCGTAAAAGATCTAGAAAGCGTTTTCCAGGGTGTCTCAACTCTCAAAACCGATCTGCAGTCTGCCCAATCTGTATCCGCTAAGACTGCTGCTCTTGTTACTAACCTTGAAGCTCGGTTAGATGACGCCGAAAATAGGTCACGCCGCAACAATTTGATATTTTATGGCCTTTCGGATTCTAATTCGTGCGAAACGTTCGTTAGATCGGAAGAATTGCTAATCCGCCATTGTCGTGAAAAATTACGGATAACCTTGGACCCATGTCAAATTGAGCGTGCACATCGTTTGGGCCGCTACGAATATGGCCGTCAGCGGCCGATTATAGTTAAATTTTTGTCCTCTAAAACAAAAGAACCTCTCCTCTCAAACGGGCCCAAGTTAAAGGGCGCCAATTTTAGCATTGGAGAAGACTTTCCCTTCCTGTTCGTACAGCACGCAAACACCTTGTCGCATTCGCAAAAGCAAAAACCGGACCGTTCTCCCTGCGGTACAAAACTTTGTTTCTCGGAAAAAAACGCTACACCTTCGATGCTGCCACAGAAACGGTTACGGAAATAGCGTAGCGCTTACCTCGCCATCGTCACAAACCTAATCTTTGCGATACCGCCCCTCGAGAGAATATGTGCCTCTCGGTTATCTACACCAACATACGTAGCCTGCTTCCAAAGAGCGATCTTGTGTCCAGCCTCGCGTCTTCAACGGGGAGCAACCTGCTCTTCTTGACAGAGACCTGGCTGACTGATAATATAAGCGACGCTGAAGTTCTTCGTAACCTACCTAACTTTAATCTTTTCCGCACTGATCGCACAAACTCTCGAGGGGGTGGCGTCCTTATTGCTACAAGCAATAATCTAGTGTTCCCACATCAATATCTCATCAGACCTTGAAATATTATGGCTCCTTTGTCGCGCCACACCAGTATCTATATTAATTGGCGTTTGTTATAGACCCCCTCACAATAGCCCCGAATTCCCCCGTAAACTGCACAACAATTTTAACGAACTTAAAGCTAGAGACCCTAAGGCACACATTCTTCTTTATGGGGATTTTAACTATCCTGGCATAGATTGGTGTGCCCCTAATTATCATACTTTTACACAGGATGAATCCCGTGAATTTATGGCTGTCTGCTTAACTTTTAACCTAGCCCAACTAGTGACCCAGCCTACACGCATCGCCGGAGATACTGCTAACATTCTTGACCTCATACTATCTAGCCTCCCCGACAGCCTGAACGCCATTACTTATCTCCGTGAAATCAGCGATCATAAAGTCATCCGTGCATGCTTTAACTTCACTCGAATAACAAAAGCAACTTGCCAAAAAACAATTTCTCTCTACAATAAAGGAAACTATGAGGCCTTCAACGCGGCATTGGAGGCCTTTTTTCCATCATATCAGGAGTCATTTGACGAACAAGACATCCACACAAACTGGTCAATGTTTAAAAATAAAATGAATGAATTGGCTAATAAATATATTCCCAAATGCAACTTCCGCGCTAACCACCACAAGCCATGGTTTACCAAGACTCTGGGAAGATTAGAACATAAAAAGAAACGCCTTTTCCGAAGCGCTAAACTGAGCAGAACAGGCTGCGCATGGGAAAAATATTACGCTGTTGAAGAGGCGTATTTGGTCGCAGTAAAAACGCTAAACGTTCCTTTTACCACATCGATTTGCCAAACATACTTACAGATAACCCGACTAAATTCTGGCAGCTTTTAAACCCCCAATCTTCGCGCGTTGTTACCCTGACTGACGATTCTGGACGTGTTATTTCAGACGTTGAGTGCGCTAACATATTTAATTCTGCCTTCGCATCTGTATTCACTAAAGAACAAAAACCACCACCCCTCATGACAGCCAGTGACCCCACAATTGCAATGCCAGCCGTTACGTTCTCAGAAACCGGCATATCCCTTCTTATAGATAAGTTAAAGCTTTCTTCATCTACCGGCATTGATGAAATCTACACAAAGGGCTTGAAAAACACTCGCCACACGTCTGCCAAGTTTTTATGCTTACTATTCTCGCAGTCCATTTCTACAGGTATCATACCCCACGACTGGAAAGTGGGGAAGGTCGTCCCAGTCCACAAGTTGGGTAAAAAAGATTCACCACTTAACTACCGCCCCATATCACTTACCAGCATACCCTGCAAGCTCATGGAACACGTCATTTACTCTTTAACAATGCAGTTTCTGGACTCAAATAATTTCTTTCATTCATCACAGCATGGATTTCGTAAGGGTTTCTCCTGTGAGGCTCAACTAGCCATTTTTGTTCACGAGCTGCATGCCAACCTTGACGCTAACCTCCAAACCGACGCAATCTTCCTCGACTTTGCTAAGGCATTTGACAAGGTACCCCATAAACGCCTATTTCTGAAACTTTCCAGCCTAAACTTGCATTGTGACATACTAGCATGGATAAAAAAATACTTGACTCACCGCTCCCAATCAGTCGTCATTAATAAACAAATGTCTAACTTACTACCAGTTTCCTCAGGGGTACCCCAAGGATCCGTCCTAGGGCCTCTTTTATTTTTAATTTATATTAACGACCTACCTAAGAAATTAGATTGCCATATTCGGATGTTTGCCGACGATTGCGTTATTTACAAAACAGTTACTGACACCTTTAACCAACAATCCCTACAAAATAACCTAAAACTGGTACAAAACTGGTGCAACGACTGGCTAATGACACCTAATATAAACAAATGCAAATATATTTCTTTCCACCGTCACAGTAATCCCCTCCTGTTTCCCTACACTATCTCTAACGTTCCTACCGACCCTGTCCAATCATACAAGTATCTCGGTGTTCATCTTAGTCATGATCTTACGTGGAATAGCCATATCGCGGGTATTATTTCATTTGCTAACAAAACGCTTGGCTTCTTAAAGCGTCATCTCCACTCTGCCCCCCTGCATGTTAAGCTACTCGCATACAAATCACTAGTTCGACCAAAATTAGAATACGCATCGCCCATCTGGTCCCCGAAACAAGTATACCTTGCTAATTCACTTGAATCAGTTCAAAACAGGGCAACTAGATTCATTCATTCCTCGTACTCTTTTGATATCAGCATATCATCTTTGAAATCGCAGTCCAACTTACCTACTCTTGCACTTCGTCGCCACATTTCTAGTTTGGGCTTATTTCATGAATTCTTTTATTCCGAGCTATCACAGGAACCCTACATCTGCCCTCCCCCACCACGTTTCTCTCTTCGCACCGGACATCAGCAGCAGGTGTCTCGACCACGAGCACACACAAAAACTTTTGCTTCGTCATTCTTCCCCCGGACTGCTTGCGACTGGAATGGCCTTCCCCAAGAACTTGCTGCCATCACATGCCCATCTATGTTACTTAACCAAATTACGCGTGCGCTTGCATCGCAATAATTATTTTTGTTTGTATAACTCGTTCGAAATTCTTCTGTATACTGTTGTTAACCTATATGTGTCCCACCCCTTATGTAATACCCTCACATGAGGGTCTTTAAGGAAATCAAGTGAAGTGAAGTGAAGCCGGGCAGTCGGGCGAGCCAGGCATTGTTGCGTTATCGTGCTCGCATGGTGCTGTGGTCTGTTTGCAGCTGTTCTGAATGTGCTGCCGCTGCCCTTTGTCATGTAAGTGTTGCAGTGTTTTGCTGTTAAGAAAACAATAATATGTGATTAGCTTGGGTTATGCGATCTGTTTGGGCCGGGCATAGTTGCGTTATCGCACTCGCATTGCGCTGTGGTATGTTTGCGGCTGTTCTGAAAGTGCTGCCGCTGCCCTATCTAATGTAAGCGTTGCAGTGTTTTGCTTTCAAGAAAGCGATATTCTGTGATTAGATTGGGTAGTGTGACCTGTTTTTTTATTGATACGATATAAGGAGATCTTCACCCACAATTTAAGGCACCAGCTACTCCTTATCTCTTGAATGGTTCCATCATACAACATACAGGGTTCGAGATTACATATGTGAATAATCTTTTCACGGGAGCACCAGGACTTATCACGCAACGTTTTCACAGAAAGACTATGGCGTAATAAACATGCCAATTGAAAACACAACTGGTTTCGAAATAAAAATCACACTAACAGATCACACTCTAAATTAATCAACCTGCAACCTGTAAATCAATCAACCTGTGGAAAGATTTACAGTGTGATCTGTTTGTGTGGTTTTTATTTGGAGACCAGTAGTGTTTTCAATTAGCATGTGACCAAGGTGGCTACATGATTTGTGAAGCCTGGCAGGCGGGCGAGCCGGGCATAGTTGCCTTATCGCATTCGCATGGCGCTGTGGTCTGTTTGAAGCTGTTCTGAATGTGCTGCCGCTACCCTTTGTCATGTAAGTGTTGCAGTGATTCGCTGTCAAGGACATTGTATTCTGTGATTAGCTAGGGTTGTGCGGTCTGTTTGGGCCGGGCATAGTTGCGTTATCGCACTCGCATGACGCTGTGGTCTGTTTGCAGCTGTTCTGAATGTGCTACCCCTGCCCTTTCTCATGTAAGCTTTGCAGTGTTTTGCTGTCAAGAAATTCTTTGATTAGTTTAGGTTGTGCCATTTGTATTTGTGATTTTAACTTGCAAACCATTAGCGTTTTCAATTGGCATGTGACCAAGGCGGCTACGTGATTCGTGAAGCTGGGCAGCTGGGCGAGCCCCGCGTAGTTGTGTCATCGCACTCGCGTGGCACTGTGGTCTGTTTGAAGCTGTTCTGAATGTGTTGTCGCTACCCTTTGTCATGTAAGTAAGTGTTGGAGTGATTCGCTGTCAAGGAAACGATATTCTGTGATTAGCTAGGGTTGTGCGATCTGCTTGAGCCGGGCATAGATGCGTTATCCCTCTTGCATTGCACTGTGGTATGTTTGCGGCTGTTGTGAATGTGCTGCCGCTACCCTTTGTCATTCTTTGATTAGTTTAGGTTTGGCCATCTGTTTTGTGATTTTAATTTTGACACCAGTAGTGTTTTCAATTGGTATGTGACCAAGGCGGCTACGTGATTCGTGAAGCCGGGCTGCTGGGCGAGCCCCGCGTAGCTGCGTTATCGCACTCGCGTGACACTGTGGTCTCTGTTTGCAGCTGTTTTGAATGTGCTGCCGCTGCCCTTTGTCATGTAAGTGTTGCTGTGTTTTGCTGTCAAGAAATTATTAATATGTGATTAGCTTGGGTTGTGCGATCTGTTTGCGTCGGGCATAGTCGCGTTATTCCACTCGCATGGCGCTCTGTGGTCTGTTTGCTGCTGTTTTAAATGTGCTGCCGCTACCCTTTGTCATGTAAGTGTTGCAGTGTTTTGCTGTCAAGAAAGCGATATTCTTTGATTAGTTTAGGTTGTGCGATCTGTTTTCGTGATTGTTAATTTGGAAACCAGTAGTGTTTTCTATTGGCATGTGACCAAGACTGCTACGTGATTCGTGAAGCTGGGCAGCCGGGCCGCCGGGCGAGCCGGGCCTTGCTGCTTTATTGCGCTCGCATGGTGCTGTGGTCTGTTTGCAGCTGCTCTGAATGTGCTGCCACTTCCCTTTCTCATGGAAGCGTTGCAGTGTTTTGCTGCCAAAAAAGCGATATTCTGTGATTAGATTGGGTCGTGTGATTTGTTTGTTTATTGATATGATGTAAGGAGATCTCGACGCACAATTTAAGGCGCCGGGTACTCCTTATCTCTTGAATGGTCCACTGTGTAAACTGTGATGGGGAGCACGCCGCGTACTCGCGGGCGTGCCCATCCTGGAAAAAAAAAGGAAATTGTAACAGTTAAACTAAAGGAAAATATAAGTTTCAAGGAGGCACGCAGGCGGGTATCGTACCTGCCCAAGAAAACCTTTGCCGATGTGGCGCGTCAGGAGGCAGCGTCACAACGGCCTCCGGCGGCTGTCCGACCCACAGGCAGTGAGTCGGCAGTTACGCCATCTGCCCCCGCGGCTCTTGCAGCTAGCGCTGCTCCGTCGACCCAGAATGAGGGACCATCGACCCCGAAGGTGGCTGCCGCCGAGGCTGTCCCAACCTCCCCGGCCCCTTCCAGCGCTGGCAACAGCCGGCGCAGCCAAATCCCGCAGGGTGCCCCATCGACCTCCGGGCTGGTGGGCGCAGGGGTCTTGCCCTCCAAGGCAGGACTCTCTCTTGTAACTTCTCGCTCGCAAGAGCACGTGTCCGGCGCCTCACAAGAGGCAATGGACACTACGGTCCTCAAGGCGCACCAAACGCCTAAGGAGCGCCGACGCTCCCTCGAACGCTCCAGAAAGGCCAGAACCCCCGTTACAGGGCCTCGAAAGAGCTCTGTAACCTAAGGCATCACCTCCCTTTCCGTACACACAGCACTTATTTACTTTCAACATGGATACACAAATCATTCAATGGAATGTCAGAGGTCTTCTTAGGAACCTTGATGATGTGCAAGAGATTATACACAAACACAATCCAAAAGTGCTGTGTCTACAGGAAACACACCTAAAAACACAACACACAAACTTTCTCCGACAGCATGTTACTTTTCGCAAAGATCGCGATGATGCAATCGCATCATCGGGAGGTGTTGCAATTGTAATGCAAAAGAGCATAGCATGTCAACATTTACAGCTACGAACGGCCCTTGAAGCAGTGGCGGTTCGAATAGTTTTGCTAAACAAACTATTTGCTCGATTTATATACCCCCACACTACAAACTAAGCAAACATGAATTTCAGTCCTTCATAGATGAATTGCCAGAACCTTATGTTGTTCTCGGCGATTTCAATGCACACAGCACCTTGTGGGAGACTCTCGTATCGATGCGCGACGTCGTCTCGTTGAACAGTTCCTTTACTCTTCTGGAGCGTGCCTTCTAAATAAGAAAGAACCCACATATTACTCTCTTCCGAACAGAACCTTTTCGTCAATAGACCTTAGTATAGTTTCCGCCTCTTTACTGCTCGAACTCGAATGGGAAGTTACGAGCAATCCTTACGGGAGCGATCACTTCCCCGTATTGCTAAGAACATCTAAAGAAAAGGAATTTCCTCCTCAAGCTCCTAGGTGGAAGATTGATACAGCAGACTGGGAGAAATTGCGAACTCTAAGTAGTATTTCATGGGATGACGTGTCCTCGTTAGGAATTGATGCTGCCGTGGAATATTTTACAGCCTTCATAATAGATGCCGCAGCTAAATGTATATCACAAGTAAATGGATTGGCATGCAAACGGCGTGTCCCGTGGTGGAACGACGATTGTAGGATCGCTCGTAAGAAACAAAACAGAGCGTGGGGGTTGCTGCGCGCCTCCCCCACTGCGGAGAATCTTATCAGTTTTAAAAAAGTAAAATTCCAAGGCAGGCGAATCCGCCGACAGGCCAGAAGAGAGAGTTGGCAGAAGTTTTTATCCGGTATCAATTCGTATACAGATGAGGCCAAAGTTTGGAACAGGGTTAATAGGATAAAAGGGCGACAAACATATTCCCTTCCTTTGGTAAACACACAAGGTCAAACACTGAAAGATCAGGCAGACTCGCTTGGGGAACACTTTGAGAGCGTGTCGAGTTCACACCATTATTCGCAATCCTTTTTGAAATACAAACAAATAGAAGAATGTAAGCCAATAATACGAAAATCCAGACAGAATGAACCCTATGACCGGCCTTTCAATATTGCTGAGTTGACAGCTGCCTTGAACACATGCAAAAGCACTGCACCGGGACCTGATAGAGTCATGTATGACATGATCATAAATTTACATACTGACACCAAACTTACACTACTCACACTTTTCAACGCTATTTGGGCTACGGGATACCTCCCATCCACATGGAAAGAAGCGATTGTGGTTCCTGTTCTTAAACAGGGCAAGGACCCTTCCTTGGCGGCAAGTTACCGTCCGATAGCCCTTACGAACTGTATTTGTAAGCTTTTTGAAAAAATGGTTAACCGCAGACTTGTACATTTCCTTGAACTCAGCAATATGCTCGATCCCTTTCGGTGTGGCTTTAGACAAGGGCGGTCCACAACCGATCACCTTGTGCGCATTGAGGGAAACATTCGCGACGCCTTTCTACATAAACAATATTTCCTATCCGTATTCCTCGATATGGAGAAGGCGTACGACACTACGTGGCGCTATGGAATCTTGAGAGACTTGTCGGGAATTGGCATCTGTGGCAATATGCTCGTCGTAATAGAAAGCTTTTTGTCCAACCGTACATTCCGCGTGAAAGTCGGTAATGCATTGTCGCGACCTTTTATACAGGAAACTGGTGTACCTCAAGGAGGTGTACTTAGCTGCATGCTCTTCATCGTGAATATGGACACCCTTCGTGCTTCATTACCGCCAGCCATTTTTTATTCTGTTTTCGTAGACGACATACAGATAGGCTTCAAATGCTGCAACCATACTGTATGTGAGAGGCAAGTTCAACAGGGCTTGAACAAAGTGTCCAAATGGGCAGAAGAAAACGGATTTAAAGTTAACCCCAACAAAAGTTCTTGTGTGCTTTTCACAAGAAAGAGAGGGCTCATTGCAGAACCCAGTATCGAAATGAATGGTCAGCGAATTCCTGTGAACAAAGAACACAAGTTCTTAGGCATCATACTTGATTCGAAATTAACTTTTATTCCACACATAAAGTACCTCAAGGTCAAATGCTTACAAACAATGAACTTACTCAAAGTGTTTTCCCACACAACATGGGGCAGCGACAGGAAATGTTTAATGAATCTTTACAAGAGCCTCATCCGATCACGGTCGGACTACGGTGCCGTGATCTATCATTCTGCAGCCCCGAGCGCGCTAAAGATGCTAGATCCGGTCCACCATCTAGGAGCGCGGCGTGGATTATGGTAGCCACACAGCTGGCAGAGACGGCAGCGGAATGCTTAGGAATCCGACTGGCCACTGGAGCTTTCAGAACAAGTCCTATTGAAAGCTTATATGCAGAATCAAATGAGTGGTCACTTCATCTGCAGAGAACCTACATCAGCCAAACATATTTCTTGAAAGTCTACTCTAATCCTCAGCATCCATGTTTTCATACCATTAACGATACGACATATGCTACACTCTTTCATAATCGTCCCTCCGTAAGACAGCCTTTCTCGCTGCGTGTGAGGGAGCTTAGTGACGAAATGCGTGTCCCAATCCCCGAGCTTCGCCCAATGCATCCAGCCAAGCTGCTACCTCCTTGGGAGTGGCAGCTGATACAATGCGATATATCCTTCATGCAAGTTACAAAACACGCTCCAGAGATTGAAATCCAAATGCATTTCTGGGAACTCCAGCACAAATACTCCTGCACGGAGTTCTACACAGACGCATCAAAGTCACACGACGGGGTGTCCTATGCAGCCGTCGGTCCATCCTTCTCGGAATCTGACGTACTGCATCCGCAAACTAGTATCTTTACGGCTGAGGCTTACGCACTGCTGTCGGTCGCAAAGCATATAAATAAATCAAATCTCCAGAAATCAGTTATATATACGGACTCCCTTAGTGTTGTGAAGGCCTTGATGTCTTTCTGTAGCCACAAAAATCCGGTAATTAATGAACTCTACTCCGTACTGTGTAAAGCATACATATCTAACCAACATGTGATTATATGCTGGGTGCCTGGACATAGGGGCATTGAGGGAAACGTACTAGCGGACCAGATGGCCACATCCATTTTATTGCATGCAGTTAGTCCTACTGCTTCGGTCCCTGTCACAGACCTGAAGCCTTTCTTAAGAAGAAAACTGCGAAACCACTGGCAATGTATGTGGGACGCAGAAGTAAATAATAAACTACACGTAATAAAGCCACAGTTAGGTTCTTGGCCCTCCGTAAGAAAATCACGGCGAACAGATCTCCTATTCTGTCGCCTCAGAATAGGACACACGTTTGGCACGCATAACTTTCTACTCACTGCAAATGATCCTCCAACCTGTGGTAGATGCGGGGAGAGGCAAATGATCCTCCAACCTGTGGTAGATGCGGGGAGAGTCTGACCGTCCTCCACGTTCTCCTGGAGTGTCGGGCAGCCGAATCTGAAAAAAGGAAAAATTTTTCCCTGGCATACCGGCAGCACATCCCCCTACATCCCGTAATGCTACTCGGCCCAGAACCTTTATTTGACGCCAACGCAGTCCTAAGTTTTCTGAGAGATGTTGTCTTGCATGTTTTTAGCCCCACATGTTCGTAGCGGGTCCTCTTTTCAGAGGAGGCCGCTGCGATAGCTCTTTAGTATAGCACATGCCTCTAGGCCCTTGTGTTTCAAGGGCTCTGACGAGGCAGTAGTGCTCCAAGTAATTTTACCATCCTATATATTTTTTATTTTGCATCATTTTCCTACGCTGGATTTTAATGTTCATAGTATTCGTCATTAGCCATCGCCATAATTTTATACCACGTAGATTTTACGCACCTTACAGCGACTATTTTTAGGCCCCTTTACAGCCAAGTCACATCTTTCTTCACAGAACTCATCATTCCACTGCTAAATTACTAACACTGTCTTGGCGCTCTTTGGCCATATCTGGCCCTTGCGCCACTAAACCACACACATTCATTCAATTCTCGACGATCGCGGGCCTTGCTTTTCCAGCTAGCGCGTCTCGCAGTTCTTTCTGTCTCTCCTTCCTCTCCCCCTTCCCTAGTTCCTGATGCATCCTAAATTCACTCTTTCATTCATTTATCTGATTCATTTTTTACCTCATGTTACATTAGCATGTTTGTTCGTGTCAGCTACACTGTTTCAGCCTACTATTGGCGGGGCTTCCCCGTGTCAGCTGACTCTAGCTGCATGCTTGATCTTTCTTTTCTCATAACGTTTCTTCTACCTTCCCAGATTCTGTCGTATCACTTTCTTCTTTTTCCTGGCCATTCTTTGGTCTTCCTGTGCACTCTGGACGTTAGTTATCATTTGTCTTCTGCCAAGCGTGCAGCCCACGGCATCGTCTCCACCTTCCTGGCCGTTTCCTCTGGAAGCCGGATGTGGCATTCCTCACTGGCTACGCTGGCGTCAACTGCCTACCCGTGGACATGCGCAAACTCCGAAGAGCACTCTGCGCCCACGGGCTGCTTTATTTTCAATAAACACCGCCAATGCTGCGGATTGCTGTGGTGGGTGGGCCTTTGGGGGGGGGGGGGGGTGAGGCTGTAGGGTTGTCACACAAGTAGGAGCACGCCTCTCCACTATGCGAAAGAATTCATTGTTTTCCTACGGCGATCACATTTTCTTCTGACCACTCATTCAGGCTAGCCTCCGATTTTTTTCTTTTACTAATCAGCTTTTACCTAAATTTCTCCTGGGACAGCTCACGCTTCTCCTATTTGTTTATTTTTTATTGGCTTTTACGCCTGCTATACCTCACTCATGGTGCGGGTTTCCCCATTTTAAAAAAAAAATATTTTTGGGGAAATAGAAAGCAATCACCATCGCCAACTCTCTTCTTGTTGTTGTCACAACACAATCATCATTCTAAGCTGGTCTTTTCACTACCATACGCACCTTACAGCGACATCATCCACATCATCACGCAGTTCCACAGGTAACTCCAGCGGTGGAATGTAAGCGCACCAGGAGACGGCCCCTGGCTCTTGTAACAGCTACTCAATCCTTGTCCAAAACCCTGGGTGGCAAGAAAATCTGCACTGGAAGCGGCACTGGACCACGCTGTGCGATCAGCAGCCGCTTGGTTTGGTTTGGTGCCTGTAGTTATAGCACAACCCACTACGGGGGATCGGCCATGAATCGCGCGGCAGTGGGTCGAAAAAGAATAAATGCCTAAATAAATGTATTCTAATCGTTAATAATAATTTTCATGCTATAGTTCCTTAAAATTAGAAGTTAATATTTTCGGTTTCTTGTTGTGGAAAATAAAACAGTAAGATCAGCATGGAAGTCTCCTTGTTTTCATTACGAAATTTATACATGGCATCACTTACAGTGTTTTAGTACCGACGCCCCCAGAGACAGAATGAAAGGTAGGTAGCCTAATGGCTAATCCAAGTTATCGGAAGGGAATCCTAGAAGTCGTTTTCTATGCACGTTGAACCTACGACACTATATAAATAAATTATCCATAGTTTCGGATTCATTGCAGTAAAAACATTTAGGAGAAGGTACCAAACCAGACCTATGGGAATAGAAATTAAGCCGTGGTATTCTGCAACGCATACGCATAAATGAAACTTCAAATTTTCTTGTTGCACATCATCCGCTGTGCCAAGGAAATCTAAGGTGCTGGAAATCGGCGTTATTAATACACATGCTTTGGCATGTTCTTGAATGGAAAATTTTTTAAATCTTGCAGAAGTGACGTATGCCGAAGGTGTTAGGATCCTCAGTACCGGGCTTTAAGAGATGCCGCTGCTAGTGCGTCTGCTGACTCGTTTAAAGTGAGCCCCACGTGCCCTGGCACCCATACCAGATGGATGAGGCGTAATTGTTGGGGAATGAATGAATGAAATTCATGGAGAATGATACTTGAATTGGGCACAGATAAAGCGGAGCAAACAGACAAGGAGTCGGTTAAGATTACGGCTGAAAAAATAGATGGTCGGAAGTTTCCGTAGAGCTAGGATGATCGCCAATAACTCTGCTTGAAATATTGGCGTAAAGTCGGGTAGTCGAAGAGAGAAAGACGAATTTAATGATGTAGAAAAAATACCCACTCCGGCCTTCTCTTCACTGACAGAAGCATCTGTGGCTATTATTGCATTTATTTGGAGGTCTTCAAGGTGGTCATCTAATAAACCTTTTAGGTAACGAATTGGTAGGAGCTTAGCGTTATTGGGATTGGGAAATATATCGCCAAATTCAACACTTACTGTCGAAGTAGGTAAATTTTTAAACGCCACATCACGGATTGATATTTGTAATGGCTCTAATAGCTTCTGCACAAGAACTACCTGGGGACAATGCAGTCTGGACCATTGATTCTCAAAGAATGCAGTTGGTTCTCAAATAAAAGAGAAGGCAGGTGAGTTTCATGATATAAAATATTATTGGCTACAAATTTTGGAAGGCCTAGACACAGACGTAGTGATTCGCGTTCTAAATGAACAAGAGCGCATCCAAACTCTAGACTAGGGCGGACATACAATAAATCATTAGCAAGGTCTCCCTGCGCATTCCGAAACGACTGCTGCAGACCCTTCGTAATAAGCCAACAGCGCGTGCTACTTTAGATGCGATGTATTCTATGTGTGTCTGCCAATTAAGCTTTTCGGTGTAAATCATTCCCAGATATTTTAAAGAATGTACCTGCGGAATAATCTCCTGGCCATACGACAGCGTTATTCGGATAGGAAAAGTTAAGGGAAAGAAAATGATCGCACTTTTGTTGACATTTAGCGACATTTGTATTACTTTTAGCCAAATTTCAGTCTGTATCAAATACGACTGCAAAGCTTTAAATAGGGCATGTATATCATTCGACACCGTGCAAAATGCGATATCGTCAGCGTATACGTATACTTGTACGTCATGATGTGTCGGGATGTGATTTAGTAAAATACTGAATAATATTTGGGAAAGTACTGCACCTTGAGGAACGCTTCTTGTCTGTTTGTAACTTTTAGAAGAAACACCGTTTTGATAGCAATAAAATGTTCGTCCGCTTAGACGATTTTGAATCCATGCAATTATATACTGTGGAAGATTCACAGTATTGAGTCTGTTGATTAAAGTACTGTGGTCGACACTGTCATACGCCTTCGCAATGTCTAATGTCACTAACACCACGTGCTGGTTGTTGCGGCGAGCGAGCTGAATTCTTTTCTCCAACTCAACATGAGCCCACCGAATTGAGCAGCCGGGCCTGAATCATATTTGAGAATCACTTAATATTTGGTTCTGGCCTATTCACCTATCGATGTCACCATACAGAACTCTCTCAATTAACATTATTAGATTTGAGGTGAGAGAAACAAGTCTAATGTTGTCTATTGTATATCTATCGCCAGGCTTTTTGAGTAGTGCGATCATTTTGGCAACCTTCCAATCTGGTTGAAGCCATGCATTTTTAATCGAGTAGTTTATAAAATTAAGCAAATCCTGGGGCGACAATTTGAATATTAATTTTATCATTGCTGTAGTTATGCCATTAGGACCTGGGGCTGAAGCTTGCAGCATCTTTACCTCTCTCATTAATACTTCTAGTGTGACTGTTATGTACTCACTAGCTGGTTCAGGTGCCGGTATATGATAGGGCAAGGTGATGTGAATCGACGCTCTAAGCCTTTTGCAATATCCTCCAAAGTGCACTAATTCAGTGGAAGTTAAGGTAACAGACTAGACTTATGATAGGTAACTGTATTTTTTGGCGTTATAATTTTCTTTCGCTTTGTCAAGTGTTTGCCTGAATGTAGCTGCAACAACCTATAGTCATTCCAATTACGTGGACATTGATTATACATTAACTTTCTCCAGGCTGCCTTTCTTCTTCTATATTTGCGTGCGCAGTCCGGATTCCACCATGGTGAATAAATACCACCTTTATTTGACTGCATACTGAACTTGCACTTTTTATAACTGTCACTTAGCACTTGACACAAATTAACTGCCTTAACTTCATCATTTAGGTCAACCTGTTTTTCTAAAGCTGATCGCAGTGAAACTTGAAATTTATTATAGTTAATATAGGTGCGGACATGCTTTTCAACCAAAATAATTGGGCGCGTTATTTCAAAAGTTATTGGAAGATGGTCGCTATTTGTGGCTGAGGTAATAGCAGACCAGGAGGAAATTACGCAGCCCGAACTGGAAAAAGTTAGGTCTAACACCGAACGCGATTTGACGGAAACATAAGTTGGGGTTCTCGAATTTACACAATTAAGGTTATTTCACGAAGCCCAATCTAACAATCGTTTACCACAAGAGTCGGACCGATAACCCCATGATACTTGGTGAGAATTAAAATCACCAGCTATGATTATATCCTTTCTGCATGCTGCAGCCGCGGCATCAAGAGAGCCTGTATTGCGGACTCCTGTAGGGAAATAGACAATGATTATCGAAAACTGGGCGCATCCAGGAAGCGTTGCATCCAATGCTAGAATCTCACTTTCAGTGGAGAATGACTGGTGACTAATTTTAGCTCGACATCCCTTAATACTGTGGCCATATCGCCAACACTGAACGCATTGCACTGGGTGGGGAGAAATTGCCTCCACCCTGTATATCAATGGCAACGCCTTGATTACGAAGTAGATGCCATCTGGAGGAAATCAGGAGAAATATCTTCACAGACATATAAGAGATCAGCGGCTGCAGCAAAAATGGAATGACAGTTCCACTGCAGCACTTTCAAGCTTCCTATGTTGACAATATTCCGGCAGTATTAACTGCCGTCTGTAGAGTGTTATCCTTTAGGAAATCATCCTTTGATAAGCTCTTATTTTCACTCTCTTTAGCTTTTAGTTTTTGGAGGGTAGCAGCTCTCGGGGAGTATGGAGAAGCACGACGTTTACAAGTTCTAGCATCCAAGTCCATGTTCTCAATGGTATCTGAACCGGATTCGTGACTGTGAAAGCCCCCATGTTCTACATGATTTGCGGGAGCTTCGGAGGCATCAGTACTGCGAGGCGAGGCCTCTGTAGATACGTGTTTCTCTATGTTCTCATCAGAGACTGTGATTTCAGAAGCAACACTTGGACGCGCAGTAATAAGCCAAAGTTGCGACAACTGAGAGGTGTCAAGGGCTTTTGCCATAGCTTTCTCTACGGCAGCAGCTACAACATCACCAAAAAATGCATCCATTGCTTTGGAGTGACGAGCACCAGCTTCAGCATAGCCACATGATTTCTCTAATGAGAGGGCACGAGCTTCACAACGCGAACACTGTTTCCATTCTATAATTTCTAGAATTTCGAGCTCTTGGTCTCTGGCAGGGCATTGCGCACAGACCGCCGGGTGGGAACCTTCACACAAACAGCATCGTTCGCTCTGAGAGGAACACGTTTTTCCATCGTGGCCTTTTCCGCAAATGCGGCACCGAAGCTCTGATCGACATCCCTTAATACTGTGGCCATATCGCCAACCCTGAACGCATTGCACTGGGTGGGGAGAAATTGCTTCCACCCTGTATATCAATGGCCATGCCTTGATCTCTGACAGCCTATTTGTGCCTGCAAAGGAGACAATAACCGACTCTGTGGGGGCTCTTCGATTCTCACAAATGCGTGAACATCGGTAGACGGAGACGGCACCTGCCGGGGAGAACATCTGCAGGAACTCGGAAGCACACAGACTCGCGTCGACTCCACCAACTAGACCCTTAACGCAAGCTAGATGAGCAGGAATAAGAGGCCTCACCGGGTGATTCGCGAACATTTCGCACTTCAGAAGGTGGGAGACACAGGTCTGGTCAGGCGAACAGCATAGAATGCCCCCTCTGCCACATTGTCGAATATCGGTTATGCTTTGGAAACGCGGGGTTGCTTTCCGCAGCTCTTCTTGAATTACCTTGGGATTCTTCACGCGGATGAATCCTTCCACAGGTCGGCACTAGGGCCACTGCAACGCTGTGAATGCCACTGCGCAAGAAAGCCCCTATAGGCATGTCATTAGTAGGAGGCGAAGCCTTCCAGACGAAAGATCTCTGGCCGGGAGAAGAAAGAGACATTAGGAACTCACCATCAGATTGACGACACAATAAGAGGAAAGAACAAAACAAAACTAAAAAAATTAAACCGCCCCATGCTTGACCGATTCCCCACAGAGAGCAGGACCGGCTCCGTGCAAAGCCTCGCCAGCAGTGTTCCAATAATACGGGCCTCCCTCTCAGTAACAAACTGGGACAAATTCCCCGAGTCCAGAAGAACGCGAGCCAGTGAAGGATCTACCTCACTCTGACCACTGTTTCTGTTCTTCTTCCTTCTTCGACTTCTTCTTTTCATTAAGGTTTCGGCACGTTACCATGAGGGGGTGGGGAACTGGCAATGGTCCTCATTGGAAAATGGAACTTCTTCGTTTTTTTGTAATTTGCTGATCTGTACTATTTATATTACGTTTCATATTCATATTCATTCATATTCAAAAAGCGTTTGATTCAGTCGAAACCTCAGCAATCATGAAGGCATTACGGAATCAGGGTGTAGATGAGCCATATGTGAAGATATCTATAGCGGCTCCACAGCCACCGTAGTCCTCCACAAAGAAAGCAACAAAATCCCAATAAAGAAAGGCGTCAGACAGGGACATACGATCTCTCCAATGCTATTCACAGCATGTTTACAGGAGGTATTCAGAGACCTGGAGTGGGAAGAATTGGGGATAAAAGTTGATGGAGAATACCTTAGCAACTTGCGATTCGCTGATGATATTGCCTTGCTTAGTAACTCAGGAGACCAATTGCAATGCATGCTCACTTACCTGGAGAGGCAAAGCAGAAGGGTGCGTCTGAAAATTAATCTGCAGAAAACTAAAGTAATGTTTAACAGTCTCGGAAGAGAACAGCAGTTTACGATAGGTAGCGAGGCACTGGAAGTGGTCAGGGAATAGATCTACTTAGGGCAGGTAGTGACCACGGATCCGGATCATGAGACTGAAATAACCAGAAGAATAAGAATGGGCTGGGGTGCGTTTGGCGGGCATTCTCAAATCATGAACAGCAGGTTGCCACTATCCCTCAAGAGAAAAGTGTATACCAGCTGTGTGTTACCAGTACTCACGTATGGGGCAGAAACCTGGAGGAAAGATGGGTGTAACGTTAAGGGATAAGAAAAGAGCAGAATGGGTGAGGGAACAAACGCGGGTAAATGACATCTTAGTTGAAATCAAGATAAAGAAATGGGCATGGGCCGGACATGTAATGAGGAGGGAAGATAACCGATGGTCATGAAGGGTTACGGACTGGTTTCCAAGGGAAAGGGAAGCGTAGCAGGGGGTGGCAGAAAGTTAGGTGGGCGGATGACATTAAGACGTTTGCAGGAACAACATGGCCACAATTAGTATACATGACCGGGGTAGTTGGAGAAGTATGGGAGAGGCCTTTGCAATGCAGTGGGCGTAACCAGGCTGATGATGATGATGACTATTTATATCTATTTCCTAATAAATATAAAATATTTTCTCCTTCCGTTTCTTGAATAGTGGTCGTACCAATTACGATGAAGATGCCATATTATGAAAATAACGTGATTCAGTGTTAATAATGGGGTAAATGTGCTTAACATCCCAGGTAGGGCACATTCTTGAAAACGCATTAAGGCATTCAACGTCTGAAACGGATTTTTGACAAAGATCAACGGATCAAAGACGTTCCAAACAAGATAGCTTAAAAACGAGGGGTGAATACGTGTTGAAAGTGTTGGAAGCCAGACAGCTTAAAAATGAGCGGTGAATTCGTTTTGAAAACGACTGCACATGACTCGCTCTATCTGTTTAGTTATCAAGGGTACCGGGTAAGCTTTCGGCAGCGCCTTCCGCAGGAGAATTCCTCACTTGACTCGCTCTATCTGTTGGTGTGTTAACCTCACGTCAGTTTGCGCCAGGAGGAAATGGAGCGCGAGTGCAGAAACATCGAAGCCACCCTTTGTAATAAAGACAACGACTCCGCATTGACCTCGGAGGAGCGCTGCCAGTCAGCACATGTTGCTGGCGTTAACGCATATTCTGATAGCGCGTCCGTTACATAAGTAGCCGAGGAACTATAAATATGCTGTAGCCACGGAAACAATCTTGGACTGCCAGGGGTAGGCGACGAGTACGGCTATCCACGGTCCCATCTAGAAGCCGGCGTCGAGGTTGGCTACACGTTTTCAAGACGCCTATATAGTTCCAAGCGTGGTTAGCTTCATTGACTACTGGGCACGCCATCCCACTCAGTGCAGTATCAGAACTTCTTGTCCAATTGCGGAATGTGTGCAACGTAGATGTTCCGGCAGGCGGGAGAACACTGCTCAGTACACTGAGGCGTACTCCGACACCTAGCGTACCGCCTGGCATATATACTCACTTTTCCCTTGCAAAAACACTTAAATGCTCGACAGCTGCAAAAAACTTTACTGGCGGGACAATGCTTGAGCTGTTTTTTTTACATCGACGGCATGCGTGTTGGCAGCACCACTGAACAATTCTGGCCCATTCTTGGAAACTGTGATCAGCTGGATCCACGTTCTGTGTTTATGATTGGCTGCTACGAAGTAAAGAGAAAAAAAAACTTCATTATGTACAAACCTTCCTTTCGGAGTTTATGGTGGACCTGGCCAGTCATTAACACTGGCACCACATCGAATGGTCACCACTTTGTTGTGCACGTGAAAGGATTTATTTGCGACGCACCAGGAAGAGCATTTGTGCTTGGCAAGAAATATCACGGTGGATACCATGGCTGCAGCGAATGCCAGCAGAAGGGCCTGTATTGCATGGGCAGAGTAGTTTTCCCTGATGCCGAAGCACGACAGCGGAGAGATGAGGACATTGAGAAAAGAGCTTGCCCTGAGCATCACGCGAACAACACACCACTCTCGGAACCTCCGATTGGGTTAGTGAGCGAGGTCCCATACGAGTACATGCATCTGGTGTGCTTGGGCGCACAGAAAAACTCTTACCAGTTGTGGAAAGGAGAAAGCAGGTCTTCTTTCAAACTACGGCCCGATGAAATTTCCAGTTTGTCAAGTAAGTTGGTAAACATTGGCAGCATATACGTCTGCCAAGAATTCGCTTGCAAACGGCAACCTCTACATGACTTGAGCGCGTGGAAGGCTACCGAGTATCGGCAATGGCTTTTGTACACAGGTCCGGTATTAATGCAACGCCACTTAATTCGCCAAAGGTATGGCAACTTCTTGGTGCTGCATGCGGCCATTACAATTTTGGATCGCCAGCACTTGTGCCACAGCATGGACCAGTACGCCCACAAGCTGCTGGTATTCTTCGGTCGTACATTTAGCCAATTCTGCGGCCAGCAACATGTAATGTACAATGTCCTTCGCCTCGTGCACCTCGCTCAGGATGTCCGGCAGTTTGGCCCACTGGACGGTAGTGTTGTTTTTGATTTGGATGCCCGTACGGCAATGGTAGTCGGCCGAGAATTCAGCAGGAAGAAAGATCTGTATGACTGCACGGTTCCTTCCAGTCTCTTTGCCATATCAAAGGTGTCAGCACTAATTGTGACAACGACCTCCTGGAAAATAAGCAGCGTCGTATGCAAATGCTTCAAGATTCCCGCTGGACAAGGCAGATTTGCCGTGTTTCCTCTTATTCACGGTGCAATGATGTGAATACCTTACCGCTAAAATGACTTCATTTTTCTTGTACTGCTGAGGCACGAGTGCAGTGCAGTTTTCGTGCGTACAAAGCTAACTTTTTGTGCCCAAGCGTCTGAATATTGAAAACTACGGTTGTATAATAAACAGCAGCTTTGTTTTATTTCCTCCTTGTGTAATATAGTAAACGTTTTCACCATTCTAGCATGTACAAGTTCACTATGCTTTGCATACGTACGTATGAAGTTAACATTATATATATATATATATATATATATATATATATATATATATATATATATGGCGTGTATCTGTGTGTGCACATATTTACCTCGACATTAAATGTTAGGTGATAGCTTGTGCATATGCAATACAGTAAGCGTACACAATTCATCAGACAACGCGCTTCCCCCTGAGAGCAATGAACAACTTGCAGCTTGGCCCCAGAGCGCAAAATCATGCAAGTCACAACTTTGGTTGTGCGATCTGTTTGGGCAGGGCATAGTTGCGTTATCGCATTCGCATTGCGCTGTGGTATTTTTGCGGCTGATCTGTATGTGCTGCCGCTAACCATTGTCATGTAAGTGTTGCAGTGTTTTGCTGTCAAGAAAGCGATATTCTTTGGTTAGTTTAGGTTGTGCGATCTGTTTTTGTGATTTTAATTTGGAAACCAGTAGTGTTTTCTATTGGCATGTGACCAAGCTGGCTACGTGATTCGTGAAGCCGGGCAACCGGGCAGCCCGGCGAGCAGGGCATTGCTGCGTTATTGCGCTCGCATGGTACTGTGGTCTGTTTGGAGCTGTTCTGAATGTGCTGCCACTGCCATTTGTCATGTAAGTGTTGCAGTGTTTTGCTGTCAAGGAAACGATATTCTGTGATAAGCTAGGGTTGTGCGATCTGTTTGGGCCGGGCATAGTTGCGTTATCGCACTCGCATTGCGCTATGGTATGTTTGCGGCGGTTGTGCATGTGCTGCCGCTAACCATTGTCATGTAAGTGTTGCAGTGTTTTGCTGTCAAGAAAGCGATATTCTTTGGTTAGTTTAGGCTGTGCGATCTGTTTTTGTGATTTTAATTTGGAAACCAGTAGTGTTTTCTATTGGCATGTGACCAAGCTGGCTACGTGATTCGTGAAGCCGGGCAACCGGGCAGCCCGGCGAGCAAGGCCTTGTTGCGTTATTGCGCTCGCATAGTACTGTGGTCCGTTTGGAGCTGTTCTGAACGTGCTGCCACTGCCATTTGTCATGTAAGTGTTGCAGTGTTTTGCTGTCAAGGAAACGATATTCTGTGATGAGCTAGGGTTGTGCGATCTGCTCGGGCCGGGCATAGTTGCGTTATCGCACTGGCATTGCGCTGTGGTATGTTTGCGGCTGTTTTGAATGTGCGGCCGCTACCCTTTCTCATGTAAGTGTTGTAGTGTTTTGCTGTCAAGAAAGCGATATTCTTTTATTAGTTTAGGTTGTGTGATCTGTTTTTGTGATTTTAGTTTGCAAACCAGTAGTGTTTTCTATTGGCATGTGACCAAGCCGGCTACGTAATTCGTGAAGCCGGGCGAGCTGGGCATTGTTGCTTTATTGCGCTCGCATGGTGCTGTGGTCTGTTTGCAGTTGTTCTGAATGTGCTGCCGCTGCCCTTTGTCATGGAAGTGTTGCAGTGTTTTGCTGTCAAGAAAGCGATATTCTTTGATTAGTTTAGGTTGTGCGATCTGTTTTTGTGATGTTAATTTGGAAAGCAGTAGTGTTTGCTATTGTCATGTGACCAAGCCGGCTCCGTGATTCGTGAAGCTGGGCGATATAGAGACGAACCCTGGTCCTGACAGATTGGACCGCGTTCTTGCTAAACTGGAGACGTTGTCAACCGGTCAGGACCAAATAATCACCGATGTACAGGACCATAAACATCAGATGCGTTCTATTGACACAACCATTTCTGACTTGAGCAAGCGCGTAAAAGATCTAGAAAGCGTTTTCCAGGGTGTCTCAACTCTCAAAACCGATCTGCAGTCTGCCCAATCTGTATCCGCTAAGACTGCTGCTCTTGTTACTAACCTTGAAGCTCGGTTAGATGACGCCGAAAATAGGTCACGCCGCAACAATTTGATATTTTATGGCCTTTCGGATTCTAATTCGTGCGAAACGTTCGTTAGATCGGAAGAATTGCTAATCCGCCATTGTCGTGAAAAATTACGGATAACCTTGGACCCATGTCAAATTGAGCGTGCACATCGTTTGGGCCGCTACGAATATGGCCGTCAGCGGCCGATTATAGTTAAATTTTTGTCCTCTAAAACAAAAGAACCTCTCCTCTCAAACGGGCCCAAGTTAAAGGGCGCCAATTTTAGCATTGGAGAAGACTTTCCCTTCCTGTTCGTACAGCACGCAAACACCTTGTCGCATTCGCAAAAGCAAAAACCGGACCGTTCTCCCTGCGGTACAAAACTTTGTTTCTCGGAAAAAAACGCTACACCTTCGATGCTGCCACAGAAACGGTTACGGAAATAGCGTAGCGCTTACCTCGCCATCGTCACAAACCTAATCTTTGCGATACCGCCCCTCGAGAGAATATGTGCCTCTCGGTTATCTACACCAACATACGTAGCCTGCTTCCAAAGAGCGATCTTGTGTCCAGCCTCGCGTCTTCAACGGGGAGCAACCTGCTCTTCTTGACAGAGACCTGGCTGACTGATAATATAAGCGACGCTGAAGTTCTTCGTAACCTACCTAACTTTAATCTTTTCCGCACTGATCGCACAAACTCTCGAGGGGGTGGCGTCCTTATTGCTACAAGCAATAATCTAGTGTTCCCACATCAATATCTCATCAGACCTTGAAATATTATGGCTCCTTTGTCGCGCCACACCAGTATCTATATTAATTGGCGTTTGTTATAGACCCCCTCACAATAGCCCCGAATTCCCCCGTAAACTGCACAACAATTTTAACGAACTTAAAGCTAGAGACCCTAAGGCACACATTCTTCTTTATGGGGATTTTAACTATCCTGGCATAGATTGGTGTGCCCCTAATTATCATACTTTTACACAGGATGAATCCCGTGAATTTATGGCTGTCTGCTTAACTTTTAACCTAGCCCAACTAGTGACCCAGCCTACACGCATCGCCGGAGATACTGCTAACATTCTTGACCTCATACTATCTAGCCTCCCCGACAGCCTGAACGCCATTACTTATCTCCGTGAAATCAGCGATCATAAAGTCATCCGTGCATGCTTTAACTTCACTCGAATAACAAAAGCAACTTGCCAAAAAACAATTTCTCTCTACAATAAAGGAAACTATGAGGCCTTCAACGCGGCATTGGAGGCCTTTTTTCCATCATATCAGGAGTCATTTGACGAACAAGACATCCACACAAACTGGTCAATGTTTAAAAATAAAATGAATGAATTGGCTAATAAATATATTCCCAAATGCAACTTCCGCGCTAACCACCACAAGCCATGGTTTACCAAGACTCTGGGAAGATTAGAACATAAAAAGAAACGCCTTTTCCGAAGCGCTAAACTGAGCAGAACAGGCTGCGCATGGGAAAAATATTACGCTGTTGAAGAGGCGTATTTGGTCGCAGTAAAAACGCTAAACGTTCCTTTTACCACATCGATTTGCCAAACATACTTACAGATAACCCGACTAAATTCTGGCAGCTTTTAAACCCCCAATCTTCGCGCGTTGTTACCCTGACTGACGATTCTGGACGTGTTATTTCAGACGTTGAGTGCGCTAACATATTTAATTCTGCCTTCGCATCTGTATTCACTAAAGAACAAAAACCACCACCCCTCATGACAGCCAGTGACCCCACAATTGCAATGCCAGCCGTTACGTTCTCAGAAACCGGCATATCCCTTCTTATAGATAAGTTAAAGCTTTCTTCATCTACCGGCATTGATGAAATCTACACAAAGGGCTTGAAAAACACTCGCCACACGTCTGCCAAGTTTTTATGCTTACTATTCTCGCAGTCCATTTCTACAGGTATCATACCCCACGACTGGAAAGTGGGGAAGGTCGTCCCAGTCCACAAGTTGGGTAAAAAAGATTCACCACTTAACTACCGCCCCATATCACTTACCAGCATACCCTGCAAGCTCATGGAACACGTCATTTACTCTTTAACAATGCAGTTTCTGGACTCAAATAATTTCTTTCATTCATCACAGCATGGATTTCGTAAGGGTTTCTCCTGTGAGGCTCAACTAGCCATTTTTGTTCACGAGCTGCATGCCAACCTTGACGCTAACCTCCAAACCGACGCAATCTTCCTCGACTTTGCTAAGGCATTTGACAAGGTACCCCATAAACGCCTATTTCTGAAACTTTCCAGCCTAAACTTGCATTGTGACATACTAGCATGGATAAAAAAATACTTGACTCACCGCTCCCAATCAGTCGTCATTAATAAACAAATGTCTAACTTACTACCAGTTTCCTCAGGGGTACCCCAAGGATCCGTCCTAGGGCCTCTTTTATTTTTAATTTATATTAACGACCTACCTAAGAAATTAGATTGCCATATTCGGATGTTTGCCGACGATTGCGTTATTTACAAAACAGTTACTGACACCTTTAACCAACAATCCCTACAAAATAACCTAAAACTGGTACAAAACTGGTGCAACGACTGGCTAATGACACCTAATATAAACAAATGCAAATATATTTCTTTCCACCGTCACAGTAATCCCCTCCTGTTTCCCTACACTATCTCTAACGTTCCTACCGACCCTGTCCAATCATACAAGTATCTCGGTGTTCATCTTAGTCATGATCTTACGTGGAATAGCCATATCGCGGGTATTATTTCATTTGCTAACAAAACGCTTGGCTTCTTAAAGCGTCATCTCCACTCTGCCCCCCTGCATGTTAAGCTACTCGCATACAAATCACTAGTTCGACCAAAATTAGAATACGCATCGCCCATCTGGTCCCCGAAACAAGTATACCTTGCTAATTCACTTGAATCAGTTCAAAACAGGGCAACTAGATTCATTCATTCCTCGTACTCTTTTGATATCAGCATATCATCTTTGAAATCGCAGTCCAACTTACCTACTCTTGCACTTCGTCGCCACATTTCTAGTTTGGGCTTATTTCATGAATTCTTTTATTCCGAGCTATCACAGGAACCCTACATCTGCCCTCCCCCACCACGTTTCTCTCTTCGCACCGGACATCAGCAGCAGGTGTCTCGACCACGAGCACACACAAAAACTTTTGCTTCGTCATTCTTCCCCCGGACTGCTTGCGACTGGAATGGCCTTCCCCAAGAACTTGCTGCCATCACATGCCCATCTATGTTACTTAACCAAATTACGCGTGCGCTTGCATCGCAATAATTATTTTTGTTTGTATAACTCGTTCGAAATTCTTCTGTATACTGTTGTTAACCTATATGTGTCCCACCCCTTATGTAATACCCTCACATGAGGGTCTTTAAGGAAATCAAGTGAAGTGAAGTGAAGCCGGGCAGTCGGGCGAGCCAGGCATTGTTGCGTTATCGTGCTCGCATGGTGCTGTGGTCTGTTTGCAGCTGTTCTGAATGTGCTGCCGCTGCCCTTTGTCATGTAAGTGTTGCAGTGTTTTGCTGTTAAGAAAACAATAATATGTGATTAGCTTGGGTTATGCGATCTGTTTGGGCCGGGCATAGTTGCGTTATCGCACTCGCATTGCGCTGTGGTATGTTTGCGGCTGTTCTGAAAGTGCTGCCGCTGCCCTATCTAATGTAAGCGTTGCAGTGTTTTGCTTTCAAGAAAGCGATATTCTGTGATTAGATTGGGTAGTGTGACCTGTTTTTTTATTGATACGATATAAGGAGATCTTCACCCACAATTTAAGGCACCAGCTACTCCTTATCTCTTGAATGGTTCCATCATACAACATACAGGGTTCGAGATTACATATGTGAATAATCTTTTCACGGGAGCACCAGGACTTATCACGCAACGTTTTCACAGAAAGACTATGGCGTAATAAACATGCCAATTGAAAACACAACTGGTTTCGAAATAAAAATCACACTAACAGATCACACTCTAAATTAATCAACCTGCAACCTGTAAATCAATCAACCTGTGGAAAGATTTACAGTGTGATCTGTTTGTGTGGTTTTTATTTGGAGACCAGTAGTGTTTTCAATTAGCATGTGACCAAGGTGGCTACATGATTTGTGAAGCCTGGCAGGCGGGCGAGCCGGGCATAGTTGCCTTATCGCATTCGCATGGCGCTGTGGTCTGTTTGAAGCTGTTCTGAATGTGCTGCCGCTACCCTTTGTCATGTAAGTGTTGCAGTGATTCGCTGTCAAGGACATTGTATTCTGTGATTAGCTAGGGTTGTGCGGTCTGTTTGGGCCGGGCATAGTTGCGTTATCGCACTCGCATGACGCTGTGGTCTGTTTGCAGCTGTTCTGAATGTGCTACCCCTGCCCTTTCTCATGTAAGCTTTGCAGTGTTTTGCTGTCAAGAAATTCTTTGATTAGTTTAGGTTGTGCCATTTGTATTTGTGATTTTAACTTGCAAACCATTAGCGTTTTCAATTGGCATGTGACCAAGGCGGCTACGTGATTCGTGAAGCTGGGCAGCTGGGCGAGCCCCGCGTAGTTGTGTCATCGCACTCGCGTGGCACTGTGGTCTGTTTGAAGCTGTTCTGAATGTGTTGTCGCTACCCTTTGTCATGTAAGTAAGTGTTGGAGTGATTCGCTGTCAAGGAAACGATATTCTGTGATTAGCTAGGGTTGTGCGATCTGCTTGAGCCGGGCATAGATGCGTTATCCCTCTTGCATTGCACTGTGGTATGTTTGCGGCTGTTGTGAATGTGCTGCCGCTACCCTTTGTCATTCTTTGATTAGTTTAGGTTTGGCCATCTGTTTTGTGATTTTAATTTTGACACCAGTAGTGTTTTCAATTGGTATGTGACCAAGGCGGCTACGTGATTCGTGAAGCCGGGCTGCTGGGCGAGCCCCGCGTAGCTGCGTTATCGCACTCGCGTGACACTGTGGTCTCTGTTTGCAGCTGTTTTGAATGTGCTGCCGCTGCCCTTTGTCATGTAAGTGTTGCTGTGTTTTGCTGTCAAGAAATTATTAATATGTGATTAGCTTGGGTTGTGCGATCTGTTTGCGTCGGGCATAGTCGCGTTATTCCACTCGCATGGCGCTCTGTGGTCTGTTTGCTGCTGTTTTAAATGTGCTGCCGCTACCCTTTGTCATGTAAGTGTTGCAGTGTTTTGCTGTCAAGAAAGCGATATTCTTTGATTAGTTTAGGTTGTGCGATCTGTTTTCGTGATTGTTAATTTGGAAACCAGTAGTGTTTTCTATTGGCATGTGACCAAGACTGCTACGTGATTCGTGAAGCTGGGCAGCCGGGCCGCCGGGCGAGCCGGGCCTTGCTGCTTTATTGCGCTCGCATGGTGCTGTGGTCTGTTTGCAGCTGCTCTGAATGTGCTGCCACTTCCCTTTCTCATGGAAGCGTTGCAGTGTTTTGCTGCCAAAAAAGCGATATTCTGTGATTAGATTGGGTCGTGTGATTTGTTTGTTTATTGATATGATGTAAGGAGATCTCGACGCACAATTTAAGGCGCCGGGTACTCCTTATCTCTTGAATGGTTCCATCATACAACATACAGGGTTCAAGATTACATATGAAATAATATTTTCACGCAAGCACCAGGACTTATGACGCAACGTTTTCACAGACAGACTATGGCGTAATAAACAAGCCAATTGAAAACACAACTGGTTTCCAAATAAAAACCACACTAATAGATAACACTGTAAATTAATCAACCTGCAACAGTGAAAAGATTTACATTTTGATCTGTTTGTGTGATTTTTATTTGGAAACCAGTAGTGTTTTCAATTGGCATGAGACGAAGGCGGCTACGTGATTTGTGAAGCCGGGCAGCTGCGTGAGCCCCGCGTAGTTGCGTTATCGCACTCGCGTGGCACTGTGATCTGTTTGCAGCTGTTCTGGATGTGCTGTCACTGCCATTTTTCATGCAAGTGTTGCAGTGTTTTCCTGTCAAGAAAACAGTGTTCTGTAATTAGCTCGGATTGTGAGATCTGTTTGGGCCGGGCATAGTTGCGTTATCGCACTCGCATGGCGCTGTGGTCTGTTCGCGGCTGTTCTGCTTGTGCTGCCGCTGCTCTTTGTCATGTAAGTGTTGAAGTGCTTTGCCGTCAGGAAAATGATATTCTGTAAGTAGTTTGGGTTGTGTGATCCGCTTTTTGTTGGTTTTAATTTGGAAATCAGTAGTGTTTTCAATTGGAGGACGTCGAGTGGGGGGGCACTAATGAGGTCGTGAAGCTCATTGTCATGTTACGTGAGGCGCCTTTTCATTGGCCCTGTAATTCAGGTGTTGAGGGCAGTATAAGGACGAAAGTTAAAGGGACGAACTTGTGCTTGTGTGTCTCTAGCGTCCGGATCGGCCGCTATGCGTGAACCTAACAAGAAAGTCGCATTTTGCAGAATGCGAAGAAAGGCGTCAAAATTACTCTCTGCGCACCTTGCCGATCTCCGCTGTAGAGCAGTCATCGTGGTATTTTAGTATTTCGAGTGTGTTGCAGACAAGAGAACTGTTACAAACGGGCTTTTTTAATGATTCAGTACTAGTACGGTATCCCAAGAGGCGAGGTCAAGTGCCCGCCCTATTTTCTTCCCTCGTGCTACAACACACTGACAGAATTTTGCGTTCCCCGTACCGTGCTGTTATCGTTTGCGCTTCAGGTTCTTGATTGTATTTTCGCACCCTTTACCCACATGATGGTCTTACAGGGAACTTGTGTCCAATATGGGAAAGAGCCGAATTCGATTTTATTTGACGCCTAAAATGGTAGTATTATATTGAGCCCCTTGTAGCTTTGCGCTTGTTATCAATTTTTCTACTTGGCGAATGGATACAGCATGTTGGCTCCATAATACGCTTGTGGATACTGCGTAATTGAGTCGGGTATGCTCTTGGTAAAAACTAAGTTGTATGCGCCAGGTAGTACCATTGTCCGCAGTTTCGGACACGTGTCAGACTGTACGCTGTGTGCCCTTCGCGCTGTACTTAGTTGGCCGCATGCCGAGTTCGTGTGGGTACCATGTGTGCGCGTAGAGTTTGCGAAGCGCTCGCTTTGTTTTTTCGATTTGTGCTCTGTTCGCGCGCTTCGCACCACAGGGCATGCCGCAGCTCTTTGTCTTTGTGCAACACATTTTCCAAGCGTACGTCTGTGCATTATTTGATACCGTTTTCACATGGGGCGCTCTTTATCACAATCCAGTTCGTTACAAATCGAATTTCTCGGTCGTGATTGGTTCCTTTGCGGAAGCTCCGAAAGTGAGCCAATCGCATCGAGAATTTCGATCCGGATCGGGCTTGATCGCGATCAAGAGTGGTCGTGTGACACCGGTATTACACATGGCACCTACATAGGGAACACTACAAGTTGCAAGTGCATATATATGCCAGGGGTGGTATGTGGCGGTTTATGGTGAAGCCAATGCTTGGGCATTCAAAAAATTTCAACTACCAGCGTAGTGCATCTGCGTGTCTACTTCGAAAAAATGGAGCAGCACCAGTGCAGATATCTTGGCATACCTGTCCAGGGCAGCAGTTGTGTCTACATTGAAACCACTACCAGCATGTGCGGTAGTTCTATTTCCAGCGGGACTGCAGAATATTCAGTAGTGTGCTCTCAAGCTGTTCATCGATGAAGCTTTGCCTGGACTGTGGGCCAAATATTTTTGGACGTCAAAGTGGGGGTGAACTGGCAAATATCGGTGGAACTGTGCCTGGAGTATGTGGCAAATATTTTTGGATGTGAAAGTGCGGGCGAACTGGCAAAGAATTTGCTCTGGGCTACGCGTGTTAAATTTTTTTGTCATTCAGAGTGCTTTTTTTTTACTTTAGGAGACTGGAGATGTGCGCGAAGTGTGACATGTCAGTGTACTAATGTACTTGCTGGTTTGCAAATTATTTGTTGTAACTTTGTTTTTGCCAGATCGGTACATATTTGCCTCTTGTACAGGGCTTTTGAGATAAATCAATTACTATTTATTATGACCATTGCTTTCTTACACAAATGCAGCTTGCAGTGCATTCCAGTTTATTTCCATGTTTATGTAAGTTTCTACTATGAGGCTTGCACATTCATTTCTTATGTTAAGGAGTGGCAAGATGCAGCATTACTCAGTCTCATCGTTCACTGTTCTACAGTACTGCTCACTTGTTACACTGACTCCCCGTTTAAGTATTCTGTACTAATTTCACTGTATTGCTTTTTGTGGTATGGTTCTTTTTCTCGCCCTTACGTTCTTGGATATTTCCTAAAGGCAATATTTCCAATATTCAATTGTTCCCATTGTTTGATTTCTGTCACAGGATTGTTTAATGATGGTATGTGGCGGTATTTCTGTTTGTGCTCTTTTCAAGCTTCTAGCTGAATGGTAACATTGCTTGGAGGCAGTTACCATCCGATTCAAACTCTTGCATTTTTCAGTCTATTTCTTCCATTTGCTGTGATATCACTTCTGCATAACTCTAGTCCATCTAATAGCACGTGCTCTTTACTATGATAAATGAGAAACGTTACTACACTCCATGTTTTTCTGTTCATTTTTGTATGTGTACTTGGAATTTTGTTTATGTACTAGTGAACGCTCACTTTCGCGTTCATTACAAATCCTTTCTGCGATTTTTGTCATTGTTGATGTACTTTTACTTCTATTTGCATTTTCACACATTTTGCTTGAACCTTGCATAAGCATTACCTTTTAATAGTGTTTTTTCTTGGTCACAATGTTCACATTTCATGCACTCTTGGCATGAATGCCTTGGTCAGGCCGCCTGCCAAGACGTGAGCATGTTGTTCTTTGCAGGATGTCATTCCCATTTTGGTTGTAAGCATCCTAACAGGTTCATTATCATGTGCCTTGGTAGAGAGAGGATGCGCCGGCCATGCGGGTATCAGGGCTTGGCACTGCGCCGTGGCTGTTACAGTGAACACCGACGCTTCTATTCATCTGGGCGAGATCAAAGATACTCTTTAGAAGCGCCCGTGCTGTTTCACCTCACGCGATTGACCTAGGCCGTGCCAACGGGTACGACTGACGACGTCGGCGCGGCATAGGCCAGTCGCTGAGGCGAAACTGAACGCTCGTTCTGAACAACGATGTCCGATCGCGCCCCTGGCACCCGCGAAAATTCCCTTCAGATTATCGTAAACCTTTCAAGACACTTCTAGACCAGCTTTTTGATAACGCCCTAAAACGTTTAGAAATTGCTTGCGAATAGTTCTGGCAAAGGGATTATTTGTGTTTTTCCCAATCCTATTTCTAGGCCAGCGTTTCGAATACGTCTTGCAGACCTATTCGAGATCGTCTCAAGAAAGTAATAAAGCCGGAAATTAGTAGACGTATACGACGTTTTCACAACGCAGTTCTCTCATTCGTGTCTTCTTTAACCCGTTTTTATCGTCTTGGATAAACGTTACGAAAACGTTACGTATATTTTTTCTGCTATCTGGGAGGAGAGTCTATCTCTCGCAATGACGTACTCATGTAATATCTGACACATTTCCTTTCAGCCTCGACCAAGGGTAGTTGCTCCAAATGATCAAATGTCTATCTCTGAAAGAAGAATGCCTATACGCGATAGGAGCTGCTTTAAGCAGATCTTTAATTATATTTTCGACAAAATAGGAGGAAATGCTCCAGTGATTCTATATTCCACACATGCTGCAGAAATAAATGTTTGATGGTGCGTACCCACACCTACTAATGTGCAGATTTAGTTGCGCTATTCGACAGGGTAATTGTGTAATGAAAACTTCGCATTGCCGAAAGGGACGACAGCGGACTTTGCAGGGGAAAGCTAAATGATCGTAATGCGGTGAAGCAAGGAGGCGCTCATATGTTGTACATAGAACTTGTTGTCGCCTTCGTAATCTTGTTATCGCTAGCAGAGTAAAGCTGGGAATAAAGAAACTCACTGGCCCACCGAGCGCTGCCTTTTCCAAGTGGTCTTGAATCTCATTAAGGGCTAGTCCACAATGTTCAGGTATCCGCAGAAGCAGAATTTCTTTATCATGATGTCATGCTGTTATATCTAAACGTTAGCGGCACATACCTACTCTGGGGTATTCACAAAATGCTGGCTCGTGCGAACAACGCAGCCCTGACCAAGAGGTCAGGGCTGCGTTGAACATTGAACTATGTTTATTAGAGTCAACACAAAAACTACGTTTGTCTGGCGTAACGTGGGTTAAATAAATATAATTAGGAAATTAGAAAAAAAGCTACACAAACGGCGCGTACCCATCGAAGGGGAACCGGCCAAGAATTGGGCGGTTTGAAGAAAATGGATGAAAAAAGTTAGAATAAAATACCACGGGAAGAGAAATTCTCCTGGGTCTTCAAAAGAGCCAAAGCGATCAAGCCTAAATGAATGGAAAGATAAATCAATATTTATGATAGTTTATTGTTTTAGGAAGGCGCCTCATTGGAATGAACAAGAAAAGTGTTTGAATGCTGTGCAAACAATGTTGTGGCTGCACCGCTAACGTGAAAGTTTCCAGCGAACGTATGAAAGGGACTGTCAGGTATAAGAGGGAAGATAAAATAAAATGGTAGACGAAGAAAGGTTTCAAGAAGACGACGAGGATGGCGTTAAGAATGACGTGCATTAACCGAAGACAAAAGAAGATAAAGAAGAAGTTCTCAGTGAGGTCACAAGAGATGATTGGTGGAGAAGTATCCGGTGAGATGGAAAGCGATGATTGGTGGAGAAGAGAATAAAACGAAGAGAAGGATTACGTGGACTAACAAGGCTATAAAAGGGCGAGGAAGGGCAAGACACGGGGGGGAAGGAGAAAGCAGCGGAGACTCGGCGGGTGAGGGACGGTTCGACCGGAAGAGCGCGACGCCGGCTACTGCTCCGGCGTGCTCGTGTTCTACGGCTTTGCACCGCAGACTTCCTGTCGTTCCTGAGCCCGTTCCGGGGAGTCCACGGAGGACGCCGCCGCCTGCTACGGCCAGGGGTGTGTCTACCGCTGTTGCCACCCTTCCGGGTGGTGCCCCAACGCCAACATCATCGGCCACACCTCCACGGGCGTTTGGACCGGCAGTGTGTACGACGCAACCAACGACGCCTCCAGCGACGCCAGCCCCAGAACGTCGAACGCCACTCCGACGTCGGCTATGGGACCCGCACCACACCACATCCGCATCGAACCAGACGTGAGCACGAACGCCAACCACTATCAGTAGAACGCTAGTGTAGTGTTACTGGGACGTGTGTACTGACAGTCTTTGTATCTTGTGTGTTAGTTTTGTTAGGTTTGTGTGCTGCTGTTCGTGCCGCGTGGGTTTTATTAAATGTGCGTCTGTGTGGGTACACCTGTCGCCCCGTCCATTGTTACGGCCAGAGTGTTCACCGGAGGAGAACCGTGACAAAGACAAGTAGCGAGCCTGCGGGGATTCATTTCCTTGTTTCTTTTTTCTTTGTCTCGGATCTTTCCGATCTCTCGACGGCAGAAAGTATGGATTTGGTAAAAACGCTAGAACTTGCGCTCAAGCGAGGGTTAAGCAAGGAAGAGGCAATGCGTCTCTGGGACGAGAAGAAAGAAGCAAAGAGGCAGAGAGAGGAAAGGGCGCAAGCACGCGCAGACGCTCGCGAGGCAGAAGAGCGAGAGGCTAGAAGAGCTCGCGAGGCAGAAGAACAGGAGAAAAGACAGATAGAACGGGAGAAGGAGTTCTTTTTGTGGAAACGGGCGCATATCGCAGGAGGATATGAGGGGATCACGGAAGATGACCAGCGTTCCTTAGCGGGTACCGAATCTCCTAGACCGGGCACGGTTTGTCCAAGAAAGTCAATGGCTCCTTTTGATGACAAAAGAGACGACTTGGACGCGTATCCGCCACGATTGGAGCGGATAGCTCTGGGGCAAGACCAAGCTGCATGCGTTGTCCACTCTCGGGCAGAACTTGTCACCCCACCTGAAGTTCCACCACGGAAAGGAGAGCAAACCCCGCTTGGAAATGAGGTGGTGAGTGGAGCACTCGAGTCAAAAGAAGCAATGCAGGTGTCTGGTGGGGCAGTCAGTTTATCGTCGGCAGTAGAGACAAGAGCTCAAGCGAAAGGCAGAGCAACGCAGCGTTTGGAAAGAAAAAGGGTAAGGAGAAGTCCAAAGACAAGAAGCGCACGAGCAAAGACAAGTCCAAAGACAAGAAGCGCACGAGCAAAGACAAGTCCAAAGACAAGAAGCGCACGAGCAAAGACAAGTCCAAATACAAGAAGAGCAAGAGCAAAGACAAGTCCAAATACAAGAAGAGCAAGAGCAAAGACAAGAAAAGCAAAGGCAAGGATAGTAAAAAGGAGAGAAAGAAGGGTTTTTGTCCCTGGTTAAGCAGCAAAAGCAGCAAGAGCACCAAAGAGAAAGGGGGAGGCAAGCGCAAGTCCAAGAAGGCCAAGAAAGGCTCTTTTAGGAAGGCAGCTCGAGATCCAGAAGCAAAGAGAAGGCTGGCAAGGCTAAGTCCAGCAAGGAGAAGGTGGTCAAAGGAAGCAAGGAGAAGACGGACAAAGGCAGTAGGAGAAGGCGAGCAAGAAGCGGGGCTCCAAGAGGCACAGCAAGGAAAAGAGCAGCAAGGATAAAGACAACAAGGATAAGCAAAGTAAAGAAAAGCAACAAAGCAAGGAGAAACACAACAAGGATAAGCACGGAAGCAAGGAAAAGCATAGCAAGGACAAGCGGAGTAAGGAGTCCAGTAAGTCCAGTTTGGCCTTAAAAGAATACTCATTTCAGGTGTAATATAATAAAGGCAGGGATAACGTTGGAGCGGACTTCATGAGTGGAGCCAACTAAACAGCTCTACGTATCTCTGGGAGGTATCTTGTTGTTGCTGCTGTGCTATGTATCTCAGGGATGTGTCGTGTTGTTGTGGTTGTTACGTGATTATGCAAAGGAGTGTTGTGGACAATAACATGTTTATTAAGGACACCGTATGGACAATGGCAATGATGTGTTAGTGTTCGGAAAACGCATTTTGATTGTGAACGTTAACATGTTTGCTTAGGACACTGTATGGACAACGGCAATGATGTGTTAGTGATGTGCTTTTGGTGTGTACTGGTCATCTGCGTTGTGCTGTGTGGTGTGGTGCGGCCAGAATCGCCACAGAAGATAGTCGACTGGCTGGATGGCTTGAAGAGGAGGACGACTTGAGCAGTTTTTCAGGGAAAAACTCTTGAGAGAGGGGGCCCTTGTCACACATAAGAGGGAAGATAAAATAAAATGGTAGACGAAGAAAGGTTTCAAGAAGACGACGAGGATGGCGTTAAGAATGACGTGGATTAACCGAAGACAAAAGAAGATAAAGAAGAAGTTCTCAGTGAGGTGACAAGAGATGATTGGTGGAGAAGTATCCGGTGAGATGGAAAGCGATGATTGGTGGAGAAGAGAAGAAAACGAAGAGAAGGATTACGTGGACTAACAAGGCTATAAAAGGGCGAGGAAGGGCAAGACACGGGGGGGAAGGAGAAAGCAGCGGAGACTGAGGGACGGTTCGACCGGAAGAGAGCGACGCCGGCTACTGCTCCGGCGTGCTCGTGTTCTACGGCTTTGCACCGCAGACTTCCTGCCGTTCCTGAGCCCGTTCCGGGGAGTCCACGGAGGACGCCACCACCTGCTACGGCCAGGGGTGTATCTACCGCTGTTGCCACCCTTCCGGGTGGTGCCCCAACGCCAACATCATCGGCCACACCTCCACGGGCGTTTGGACCGGGAGTGTGTACGACGCAACCAACGACGCCTCCAGCGACGCCAGCCCTAGAACGTCGAGCGCCACTCCGACGTCGGCTACGGGACCCGCACCACACCACATCCGCATCGAACCAGACGTGAGCACGAACACCAACCACTATCAGTAGAACGCTAGTGTAGTGTTACTGGGACGTGTGTACTGACAGTCTTTGTATCTTGTGTGTTTTGTTAGGTTTGTGTGCTGCTGTTCGTGCCGCGTGGGTTGTAATAAATGTGCGTCTGTGTGGGTACACCTGTCGCCCCGTCCATTGTTTCGGCTAGAGTGTTCGCCGGAGGAGATCCGTGACAGGGACGTTCATGCTGAGACCAAGCCTGTTTATAGGGCCCTCGAGCACCCTTCTTACCGGGTAAAATCGTCGGCATAGAAAGAGAAAGTGGTCAAGTGTTTTGGGTTTCCCGCGTTGTGTACACAAAGCAAATGCCGCCAAATGAGCCTTGTGTATATAGAAATTTAGTGTCAGGAGGCGGCAGCGTAACCTTCTTAGTGTAACCTCGATTTGGCATGCTGGGCTCCGATGGCTCCCGACTACTAACGTCAGCGCTTGCCTGGTGGTGCTACAAGGAAGCCGGATGTGCGTGCCGCTCTCTGATTCGTGGAAACGCTGCATCCTTCATGGATGGCTCCCGGAGAGCGCACAGCGGCACCAATAAAATTGTTATTGTTTCCAATTTTCACATACAACTGTGTGTGATACGATTTAAGATGAAGGGCATGCGCTGTCTCATTTCATAATATTTGTGGGCTGTCATCCTCAAAAGTCTGCAAGAATGTAAGGAGGTATCAGAGACATTTGTGGTAGAATGGTGTGGCTATATAACTTGCATATACCACGTGTGACATAGAGCCTGGCATATACATACTTAAGCGTAAATATATACGAAAAATTGGGGTAATGGTCAACGCGGCATTCTTTTCATAACGGGGCCCTTACAACAAGCGCTTAAATTTTACCGTAGCCAGTTGATTTTACTATCGTAGATCGCCCCAAACTCCTTGGTTTCTTCAACTTGCGGGAGGAATCTTTATTTCTAAATTTTTTACGATGCCCTGTGGCACGTAGCACGATTCCAGTCCATGAGTCGGTCTAATCGGAAGAGGTGCACCAACCATACTTGACCAAGAAATTGAAATGCATAATCAATAATTACCAGAAATTCACTTTTGAAGTTTTAAACTGTGTTCCAGCGTTTTATCATGCTATGTGAACCGCTTGTGTCTGCCTCAGTATTCGCATAGCACTGACTTCAGCCACCACTCAGGTGTTCTCTTTCACTGCACGCAAAATCGTGCGCTGCGCGAAACGTGACAAACGCCACAGCTGGCGCGCGATCCCTCCATTGTATGTGCGACGCCCAGCAACAAAGCGATGGCGACAAAAACGAAGGCGGGGCGCGTGACGCATGCGTCACGTGATCCTCTAGGTCTGGTGTGGGGGAAAGTAGGGAATTACTTTCGCTCGCGGAGGCTAGACGGGACAAGTGGAGAGAATGTGTACGTTTGCGGTTATGGCTCGCCTCCTAAGTAACTGAAACGTGAACGCATTTCTCCGCAGAGTTCGGGAAATAATATATAGAAACTGGTGTCACCATGACTATTCGTTCTAAATGGATCCGCTTTGGGAATTCCCGGGCTAGAATTTCTCATTTGAAATGTGTGTAAAATGTAATTAGTTAGAAGCATAACTAGTGAAGTTTTGTGAATTAGTCGATTACGACAGTTCAATTTTTTGTCAAGTAATACTCGGCGCTTCGAATTTACCACCTCATGCATTAGAATTGGGCCATCAAGCAGATGCTGGCAAGCAGGCAATGAACTTTAGTCGACTTCGATACCCACTTACGAGGGAGGAGCCGCTGCGGACTGCTCGGACGTCAGGGCGGGTAGAGGAAATTTAAAAAAAAAGTTTTGACGTAAAATACACCCCGTATATCTCATTTGTGGGATGAATTATGAAGTCCGTAATGCTGAAAATGAGCAAATATGAAGCTGCAGTTTCATCAGTGTTACTGTTACCATAGCAAAAACAAGTCCATATGCAATTACCAGTGAAGCAGCTACCGCTAAACATAAAGAAATTTGTGCGCAAAAATATTAACATCTGCCTTAATTATAGGGGACTTTGCCACACGAACCAGCATTGGTCAGTGGGAGTAGCGGCTACCGGCAAGATTCAGATTAGCGCACGTTTAGCAAAGCGAAAGTTCATGCTTGCTAATTGCGGCAAATAAAAAGTGGCGTTTTGCTTTTTAACCACCGCACATCCATAGGAGCAAGACCTAAAGTACCATTAATTCTCACTCATAAGAAGTTGCGAAGGCAGCGGCATGTCACTTCTTTAACATCACGTCTAGCAGGTCTAGGCGTTTCGCCTTCAAACTAAGCTCAACCGTTCACCTGAAGAAGGGCATAGACAAAACGTCCTGCCGGAGTAGCGCCTTCTTCCAACTGCTTTCTGTGTACTTCCCCATCAAGCACTTCCTGTATATATATATATATATATATATATATATATATATATATATATATATATATATATATTTGCTTTCACAAGAAAGGAGGTACATGGTTGGGGCGGAAAAACAAGGGGAAAAAGGCTGCAGAGAAAGCAGCTTGACTGGCCCCAGGTTCCGTTTACAATGGCAGCAGCAGGGCAGGTGGGAAACGTGCTAAGGAAAAAAATAGGAGAAAAAAAACAAAGAAGAGCAAATACACCAAGGGCGAAAGTCACAAAGTACAACCGTACACACTTTTGGCGGAACAAGTGAGCACATCGATATTGCATCTGGTGAGATCATTGAGTAAACTGGGCAGCCAGTGGCATAACATTTGCTGGCCATAATTAGTACGAAGTTGAGGAACACACCGAGTCTCAGGAGCTCGAGTTGTGTAAGGGGTTTCTCGTTTTGTGAGATTAGCGAGAAAGCTGAGGGCGTCAATATCTGTAGGTTGTATAGTAGTATCTGTATCTTCTGTAGGTTAACAGGCGCAGGGTTATTAGTGCAGGCAATTTAAGGGTTCTAAGCGCGCTGAAAACAGGAGCGGAATGAAAATCACGAGGCTTATTATAAATGACACGAAGAAATTTCTTCTGGATAACAAACACCTTGTGAATATTTCTTGCTGAAATAGTCCCCCATACGAGGCTGCAGTAATTTAGGTGACTCAAAAAAAGTGACTTATAAATCAGCGATTTCACGGATTGCGGCAGGTACCTAACGGAATGAACTACACCCAACACCTGTGACAGTTTGCCGGTGAGTAAATCTACATGAGAGCGCCATGTTAGGTCATGATCAAAGTGCACACCCAGACATTTGATTGATTGTACGACTTCAATAGTACAGGAGTTCAGCACAATACGTCCAGGTAGCACGACATTCATATTTCTTGGATGAAAGAGCAAGGCTTTCGTTTTTGCGGGGTTGATTAGATCGTTTTCGAGGGACCACTGATGTACTTTAGAGAGCACACTGTTAGCGCGTAAGACAGGTCATCCAGGGATTTGGACGAAAACTAAAGTGTGGTGTCATCAGCATACACAATGTACATTGTGCCAGAATCAATGTTAATAAAGCCGTTGACGAAAATATTGCACAAAAGAGGGCCTAAGATGCTTCCTTGTGGGACACCTACATGAAAACAGGAAGGACACTCGATGATAACCCATTTACGTGCACAAGTTGCTTTCTGCGACTCAAGTAGGATTCAAGTAAGCTGAGGGCAATACCTCGGATGCCATATTAAGTTAGTTTACAAACCAAAAGTTTATGATCAATAGAATTGAAGGCTTTAGAAAAGTCGACAAAAACACCTAAGGTTACTCAACGTTACTCAAAATTTTAAAGGATTAGTTCTTTCTGCTTAAGCAGTGCTAGTTTATTCGGCATGAATGTCCGGAAAGCGTGTTGATGTGGTGTTAATAAGTTATGTTTGTCGACAAAACAGATTCATTTGTAGGGTTCAAAAATATTGATTCCGTGCAGTGAGCATCTATAATTAGACCGGCACTCAGGCTGGCAGTTTGGTGAGATGTACTCGTGAAATGATTATATGACCTAGGTACACGACGACGCTGAGTGCTATTTGCACCTAGGTCATATGATCATTTAACGAGTACATCTCACCAAACTGCCAGCCTGAGTGCCGGTCAAATTATAGATGCTCACTGCACGGAATCAATATTTTCGAACCCTACAAATGAATCTGTTTTCTCGACAAACATAACTTATTAACACCACATCAACACGCTTTCCGCACATTCATGTCGATTAAAGTAGCACTGCTTAAGCAGAAAGAACTAATCCTTGAAAATTTTGAGGAACGTTTAGTAACCTTAGGTGTTTTTGTCGACTTATCTAAAGCCTTCATTTCTATTGATCATAAACTTTTGGTTTCTACACCAACTTAATATGGCATCCGAGGTATTGCCCTCAGCTTACTTGAATCCTACTTGAGGATTTGAATATTTGAATATTTGAAGATTTTTTTCTGCACTGCAGTGATAGCTAGAAAGTAGAGGAAATGTTTATATGGTTACGTTAGAAAACGCAGACGAAAAGCTTAATATACAAGTATATTTAGAAGGGAATACGCCACACTTGGCCAAGAGGCAACAGCCCGCGCTAGCTTCCAATCGTTGTCGTCGTCTTCTCACTGCTCGCCTCTTCGTCATCGCAAATACTGTTCGCTAGCACTACGCCCGGCGGCAAAAGCGCCGTCCCGGAGTGACTAAAGGCCGGACTCGGAAGCAGTGTATTAGGCCTTGAGCCTACTGACGTGCACGATATCACTAGATGCCAGCGTAGAGGACGAGGTTGAACTCACAGGAATAATTTCGTACGTCACCGGTGTCACCTGGCGCAGCACGCGGTAGGGCCCTGTATATCGCAAAAGGAGCTTTTCTGAAAGTCCGACGTGACGAGAGGGCGACCGCAGGAGCACGAGCTCAACAGGCGAAAACTGTACGTCACAGTGGCGGGCGTTGTACTGACGCTGCTGAGTGGTTTGCGAGGCCATCAGTCGAGCACGGGCAAGCTGGCGTTTATGGTAAACGTACTTGGGCAGCATATTGACAAGAGTACGTTTTACCCGCTCTGTCAGGCCATTGGTCTGAGGATGGTATGAAAATTCAAAATTATGGGGTTTTACGTGCCAAAACCACTTTCTGAAAATGAGGCACGCCGCAGTGGAGGACTCCGGAAATTTCGACCACCTGGGGTTCTTTAACGTGCACCTAAATCTAAGTACACGGGTGTTTTCGCATTTCGTCCCCATCGAAATGCGGCCGCCGTGGCCGGGATACGATCCCGCGACCTCGTGCTCAGCAGCCCAGCACCATAGCCACTGAGCAACCACGGCGGGTGATGGTATGAGGTAGTCAGCTTGTGCAAAGTGGAGCGGGAACGCACAATGTCGGCGATAACTTTCGGGAGCAAGTTACGACCACGGTCAGTGAGCAGCTGTCGCGGGGCGCCATGAAGTAAGATAATGTCACGCAAGAGAAAGTCCGCGACGTCAGTGGCCCGGCTGGTAGGGAGAGCCCGCGTGATAGCGTATCGGGTGGCGTAATCAGTTGCGACGGCTACCCGTTTGTTCCCAGAGGATGACGTGGGAAAGGGACCGAGGAGGTCTAATCCAACACAAAGGAATGGTTCCACAGGGACGGTGATCGGCTGGAGATGACCGGCAGGTAGCACCTAAGGTGTTTTCCGACGCTGGCAGAGATCACAAGCGGCAACATAGCGTCGGATGGAGCGAGCGAGACCAGGCCAATAGAAGCGGTGGCGGATACAGTCGTACGTGCGGATTACTACAAGATATCGTGCAGTGGGCGCGTCATGCATCTCAAAGAGCACACACAGTCTGTCCTAGATGTTTTGGCACGACAAGATCAGATCCGTCAGAGAGGAAGTTCCTTCGGTACCGAATGCTGCCCTGGAGAACATATCGGCGAACGGATGCGTCGGTAGGTGTAGAGCGAATACACTCGATGAGTGCTCACAGCGATAGGTCTCGGTACTGCTCATCGACGATGTTAGCGAAGGCAGACACAGAGAAAATGCCGTTGGCGGTACTACTGTCGGCGTCGCCAGGCTCGTCGACCGGGTAGCGAGACAGGCAGTCAGCGTCCTTGTGTAGTTGGCCAGATTTGTAGGTGACAGAATACGAATATTCTTGGAGGCGTAAGGCCCAGTGACCAAGTCTTCATGTAGGATCTTTCAGTGAGCACAACCAGCGACGCGCGTGATGGTCTGTCACAACGGAAAAGGTCGGCCATATAAGTATGAACGGAATTTCGCAACCGCCAAAACTAGAGCCAGAAACTCACGCTCAGTGAAGGAACTTGCGCTTCGAGGGTGCGAGAAGCCTGCTGGCATAAGCGATAACACGGTCGTTGTTGCGCTGGCGTTGTGCCACTACTGCGCCAATTCCGTGACCGCTGGCATCAGTACGGACTTCGGTAGGCGCAGAAGGATCGAAATGGGCCAGAATGGCAAGCGTTGTGAGAAGGTCGATTAGATGCGAGAATGCAGAGGCCTCGTTATCGCCCCACTGGAAAATGGCGTCTTTTTTCGAAAACTCCGTTAGTGGTCGTGCTATGACGGCGAAATGTTTCACGAAAAAGCGGAAGTACGAACAAAGGCCGATGAAGCTGCGCACATCCCTGACACACTTCGGAACAGGGAAGTGCGTAACAGCATGGACCTTGCCTGGGTCCAGTTGCACTCCTTTCGCGTCAACGAGATGCCCAAGGACGCTAATCGGGCGACGGCCGATTGAGTTGCAGACCGGCTCGACGAAAAACGTCCAGGACTGCTGAGAGGCGCTCGAGGTGCGTAGCGAACGTTGGGGAGAATACTATAACGTCGTCGAAATATCATAGGCACGTAGACCATTTGAAACCGTGAAGAAGGGAGTTCATCATGCGTTCAAAAGCGGCAGGAGCGCTACATAGACCGAACGGCATCACTTTGAATTGATAAAGACCGTCGGGTGTTACAAAAGCAGTCTTCTTGCGGTTGAGATCGTCCACGGCAATCTGCCAGTAACCGGAGCGAAGGTCAATAGAGGAGAAATAGCGACAACCGGGGAGGCAGTCAAGGGCGTCATCAATCCGAGGTAGAGGAACACGTCCTTTTTGGTAACCCTGATAAGGTGCGGGTAATCCACGCGAAAGGGCCATGAGCCACCCTTCTTTTTTACCAGTACAACAGGTGACGCCCATGGACTACATGACGGTTCAATAATGTTCTTGGCAAGCATTTTGCAAACTTCTGGGTGAATAACTTCACGCTCAGCCGGTGACACTCGATACGGGCGGCGATGAATAGGAGGGGCATCGCCGGTATTAATGCGATGTTTAACAGGTGTAGTTTGGGCCAATGGACCATCAAAGTGAAAAACATCGTGGTAGGAAAACAGAACGTGTTAGAGCTCACGAGCATGCTCGGACGGCATGTCGGGCGCAATCATTTTCTGTAAGTCGGCGATGGTACAAGCTGCCGACTGCGATGGTAGAGGAGGATCGGCTGAATTGGCGTCTACTGCAATAGATGCTACTGAGTGATCCTCGAATGAGCAAAGCTGGGCCAGAGTCATCCCGCGTGGTAGCACTTGTGTCGTCAAGCTAAACTTGACCACTGGCAGGCAGACGGGCAAACTGCTGGTCGATACGTCGGCCTTTTAGCGAATTCCATTCGGCAGCACTCTTTTATAACTCCATACACCGTCGCCACGTCGTTGAAAACGAACAAGTTGAAGGCGTCATCGGCAATGCCTTTGAGGATGTGCGAAACCTTGTCGGACTCAGTCATGTGTGCGTCAACATTGCGGCACAGAGCCAAGACGTCCTGAATGTACGTGACGCAGGGCTCCGTTGACGTCTGCACGCGGCCGGGTAACGCCTTCTGCGTGGCAAGTTGGTGACCGTATAGGTTGCCGAACAAATCTCGGAGCTTTTACTTAAGCGAATCCCAACTGGTGAGCTCATGTTCGTCGGTCTGAAACCACACTATAGGTGTGCACCGAGGTAAAGCACTACGTTGGCGAGCGTGATAGTAGGGTCCCACCGGTTATTGCAGCTGACGTGTTCGTACAGGCTGATCTGGTCCTCGACGTCTTCCCCATTTTTGCCCTAGAATACGCCAGGATCACGGGGAGCGGGGAGAGTGATGTAGATCGTCGAAGTGGCAGCAGGTGTCGGAGCCGGCGGAGTCGACTTGTCCTTGCCCGGAGCCATGAAGGAAGGCTTGACGTACCGTCCACTGCGAAGCTCCGTGACGAGGTACAGGGAACGTCCATCTACCTCTACCAGATATGTTACGTAGGAAGACGCAGACGAAAAGCTATATATAAGTATATTTAAAAGGGAATACGTCGCACTTGGCCAAGAGGCAACAGCCCGCGCTAGCCTCTAATTGTCGTCGGCGTCGTCGTCTTTTGACTGCCCGCCTCTTCGTTATTGCAAATACTGTTGCGTAGCAACATAAACAGCCTAATTTGCGTACGAGTATTTTAATTGGTCCCTTAGCATTCCTTCTTCTCATATTTGCATCTAGATAGCGTAGACAGAAAGCATCAAGCACATGTCTGCAACCAAACGAAGAAATTTGATTTTAAAATTATGCAGGCCATACGACACGTGGCTAGCGACTTTCAAATGGCGATTACGAAACAGTGTAACACATGTTATATCGTTAACGCTATTAGAACACGTATGTTGATGATTAGAGTTACCTTTGAGAAGGCATGTTGGGCTGATATATGCTTTCCGCAGATGGAGTGACCGCTCATGTTATTCTACGTATAAACTTTCAATGGGACCTATACTGAAAGGGCCAGTGGCCATCCGGATACCTAGATGGTGGACCGGATCGAGTACCTTTAGCGTGCCCGGGCCGGCAGAATGATTGTCCAATCATGATCGAATAAGGCTCTTTACAGCCTAATTAAGCACTTCGAATCACTGCCTCATGTTGTGTGGGATAAAATTTTCAGCAAGTTCATGGTTTGTAAGCATTTCACCTTGAGATATACTATGTGTGGAATAAAAGTAAGTTTCGAGTCAAGTATAATGCCTAGGAACTTGTGTTTTTATTCAGAGGTATTTGTTGCCCATACAATCCGATATTGGGGTCTACAATGAGCCCTTTCTTTGTTTTGAAAAGCCCACAAGAACTTTTGTTGGGTTTCACATTCAATCCATTCTCGTTTGTCCATTTGGTCACTTTATTCAAGCCCTGTTAACTTGCCTCTCACACACTGCAAGGTTTCAGGATTCGAAACCTATTTCTATGTCGTCTACGTAGACGGAAGGAAAAATCGCTAGCGGTAATGAAGCACGAAACGTGTTTATCTTGGCTATAAAGAAAGTGTAGCTAAGCACGCCTCCTTTGGGTACACGAGTTTCTTGTATAAAATATCGCGACATTACATTGCCGATTTTCACGCAGGAGGCACGATTGAACAAATAGCTTACCACTACACTTAACATATTTTCACGTATGCCCATTCCCGACAAGCCTCGCCAGATTCCGTAACGCCACGCTGTGTCATACGTCTTCTCCATATCGAGGAATATGAATAAGAAAAGCTGTTTATGTAAAAATGCATCACGCATATTTCCTTATGTGCGCACAAGGGGATCAGTTGTGGACGGTCCTTCTCTCAAGCGACACTTACAGGGATCAAGCATATTGTTCATTTAAATGAAAAATGTATGAGTCGACGACTAATCATTTTTTCGAAAAGGTTACGCAGACAACTTGTAAGAGCTGTCGGCTGATAAGTTGCCGCCAAGGAAGGGTGCTTACCCAGCTTCAAGACGGGAATAACAATAGTTTCCATCCATGAGGATGGGAAGTATCTGGCAGAATAGATGGAGTTGAAAAGTGCCAAAAGTGTCATCTGGGCGTCGATGTGTAAGTTTTTATTCACGTCATACATGATTTTATCAGTTCCCGGTACAGAGTTTCTACATGGGCTCAAGGCAGCTAAGCTTGGGAACATTAAAAGGACGGTTGTATGTTTCCTTAGGACTGTATTTACGGTGCAGTGACTTAAGTTCAGCTACTTGTTTTTATTTAAGGAATGATTTTGTCTAATGTACGGAGCTTGATACATAGTCGAAGTGTTCACCCAGAGCGTTAGCCTGGTCTTCCAATGTAGCCCCTCGGCCATCAGCTATGGGCAATGGGTGGATTTGGTGCCCCTTCAGCTTTCTTACGCCAGTCCATGCTGTAGACTCTTAAGTGTAGGATGGGATGCTCGAGAGAAAGCTCTCCCAGCTAGCCCTCTTTGCCTGTCTACGCGTGCGCTTTTCCGGAGATTTTAACAGTGTAAATTTGATGAGGTTTGCTGTAGTGGGGGAGCGACGCAGCAAACCCAATGCCTTGTGTTCTTTCTTTCGTGCCAGTCTGCACTGCTCATCATACCAGGGGACCCGTCTTTTACGTAACCGACCTTGTGTTTGTCGAATGAACTCTTCTGCTGCGTCGAGCATAAAGCGAGTAAAATACGCCACTCCTTAATCAATGCTAAAGTCGGTGATAAGACGTCGTGATAAGTAGGTGGATTCCTTAGAATGATTCCATTCGGCGAAGGCTAGTTTCCACCGGGGGGGCATGTGGAGGGCATTCTTCTTGACGTAATAAATTTAACATTACCAGGAAGTGGTCCCTTCCGTAGGAATTTCTCCCTTCAGTCGCATGTGAGCTCCTTGGGCATCGCCGGCTTAGCCTCTTGAAATCTATAATTATTCGTGACGCCCTGAAAAGTGTTGCAGGAACTGCAGCGCTTACCTCTCTACTAAAGTACATGTCGAAAGGGAAGCTGAGCATAAGTCAAAACGGTTGCGCACAGTTCCGTTCACAAAAAGTTCAGTGTCATTCTACTCTGTGGAAGTGCATGACCATCCAAAGCTCTGTTTAATGTTACTAAACATACGGTGTTTAAGGAGCCGTTCACGTAGGTAATTCTTTAAATGGGCTTCATTTTCAACAGGTACAGTGCTAGAACCATCTTCAAAGACATTTTTGAAAGTACGAAGCTAGGTTGCAAACATTATATATTTGGCATGAGAACGTAAGGGTAAACTTTACAGTGTACAGCGAACCTTATTTAGAACCCTAAGTGAACTGGAGTAATTTTTATTTAATGCTTCAAAGTGTGCAATTGTTTCTGATATTTCTGTCTTAAGGATTTCATTTTTAGTATGATTCTGAAAAGCTTCAGCGCGCTTGGAGAACTTCGCAAAATGCTCGCAAAATGCTTCGCAAAAAAGATACGGGACAGTAGGTTGCGCCTTTCAAGGTATAACGCGATAGCTGAATTGCTTCCCTTCAGTGGCTTTTCTTCTTTCACACTCACTGTTGTTTGTTCGCATTCATTCGTTTATAACGATTATTACAGAAGAGGTTCTGCATTGTTGAGTGTGAACTGTTGCACTGTGCAGTTTACGGACATAACGCTGGTTGCTGGGTATTCTTGAGGCCTCCGTCGCTTAGCCTCCTCTTGTTGCGCATCGGTCGCGATCCAAATCCGTGGTTTACGATGCGATGCTTCACTTCTGGCATTTAGCTGCAGCTTCACGCGCACGTAGTTTGGCGTCTGGGCCATCACGTGACTGTGACGTGGGTTTCTCGACACGCTGTAGACGGCGCCGTCTCTTCCGAAGAACCGGAGCCTCAACGCTATCGCTTTAAAATTGGCTGCGGCTTAGCTAAGCTAACCCTGCATTACCAAAGCGAAAGTTTGGTTCAGCATGGTTAAGTCGTGGTTTCACCTAATTAACCTTTGGTTTAGCTGTAACTAATATACTGAGGTATACAGTCATCGTGAAGCCAGGTAAAACCGTTGTGCCTAGGTCGGTCGATAGACATAACTGCTATTAGGCTTGGGTAGACATGCATCATTCGACGGCGCGAAGCCTGTTGTGCCACAGGTAAAGCGCAAGAGCAAGCGCACATGGAAAGAGACGCCACGACCATGCGCAGCGTCAAAGCACAAACGGACAGGGCGCGAACCCAGTCGCTACATTGATCTCGACGTTGCGATGCCTGTTGTATTCCGGACCCTGTCCAGTGAAGCAGCTCGTCGGGCGGTATCCCAGTCCCTGCTTGGCGGTGATGGCTCAAAGCCTCCCGTTCCCGCGCAATGCTTAAAGAAGACGGCCCGGCATCGCTCTCATCCATGGCCAAGCTGGCTCTGACTAGGCGAGCGCGGCGCTCCTCCTAGCCAGGCGCGTGGCAAGTCACGTGGTCAGGAGGTGGCCCAGTTGCGGAAAGCGCATGCGCCAAGCAGGCGACGGCGGCGCAGCTCGGTGCCGTGCTTTCCGAAGGTTGCAGCGCAGCTGCGGTCAAACGAAGGTCAAATTGCTGGCGACGCTGAAACTCGGCTCGACATGGCTAGTAAAAAGATTTCGCTTTGAAACGTCGCAAAATATATATGCGAATTCAGTTACATTTCGACTACCAACACAACTCGTAGTTCACGTTCTGGCTATTTTTCTAAATCAGAAGGTCTTTCAGACGACTTAGCCCCCCTTTTTCATATGGGGTGTGTATGTTTCTAACCTCTTTCATGGACCAACCGCGATATAGGTCAGTTTAAGTTAGACTCGTACAACTGAATTGCATGTAATGAATTAGTTGTAATCAATTACGTATGTTTGGTAATTTAGAATTGTGGCAATTATTTGACTTAATAGGTTACGCTCCCTGTTTTTCAGTTTCTTTTTGTTTCAGTCGTCAATTACATCTACCAAGTTACATTTTCAGACCAAGCAAGCTTGACAGCCAAAGTAGCATTGTGCACTTGTATCCATGGCCAGCTCATCCATGGCCAGCTTGGCCATGGATGAGAGCGATGCCGGGCCGTCTTCTTTGAGCATTCCGCGGGACCGGGAGGCTTTGAGCCCTCACCGCCAAGCAGGGACTGGAATGAACACACATGCAAAGGTTACCCCATTCCCCGAATCAGCATCGTGCAGCTTTCCTTTCCTTTGATTTTATCTCTCAATCCCCTGCAAATACGCCTCGATTAGCGGAGAATGTCCGAGTTCCAGATTTGGTAACCACTGTTGAAAGTCCAGTTTCAGTTTTTTTAATAGGATAAATATCTCCCTCTGTCTCCTGGAGGCCCTATGAAGCGGCCTTCGTTGGCGGTAAGAGCTCCTACACCTCAATTCTTTAACGCTTAGTTGATCCGATGACTATTCTGATATTGAAAGAAGTCGTTATCCTTTAAACGCACATGCTTCTATCTTTTTTATATATAAGTTAGACATATAAGACTATTTTTGCGATTGTAACACAAGAACAGTATTTTAGGGCTGCATAATCTGCAGTTTTAGAATAAACTACATTATGTATTTGGGCAACTATTCACGTAACGTGAAGGCTTGCTGGCGTCTGTCACAAGTAGTCGTCTAAACCTGAATGGCTAAATGAGTAAATGGCATCGGGAGGATCGATATCTATCAGACGTCCGCTGCCAAATACACACGGCGCTTCTACATAGCGATGAATACTTCGGATGTGATTCCAAGGAATCACGTATAGGCCATTTTTCAGTTTCTCAGTGGCCCTATCGACAGGGCCTTGTCTTAGCCCCGGCAACAATACGACGATTCATTTCGTACATGACCCATATCTGAGCAGCGCGCAAATTGAGTAACCGCAATCTTGTAAACAAGGTGCTCGTGCTTTACTTACACAGGTTTTAGCACCAGCGTGCACATTCAGTGAGTTTTCCGTGTCCCTGCAGATGTTTTTTTGTAAACATAAGCAACGTATCAAGGGTAGCAGAATCCACAGTGAACGGGCCAGGACAGCTCGTTCCATTTACTGTATTTGTAAAGTAAAGTTAAATAATCGACTGCTTTTTATTGCTGAATTATTTTCGTAGTGAAGTTATTGGTAACCGTAATGAATAACATTTTGTTAAGAACTCATTGCGATCGGATGCTTTATTTCTGTAACGTGTAAAAGACCGGCCACCCTATACTTCCGCAAACAGTAAGAGGAGACCATAGATGATACTGCTGCCTGTTCCTAATTCTTCGTGTACATTAATGCGCACAGTTCACTTGTTATATATAGTAGATAAGGAGTAGGACAGGGTATGACCGCTCATTTAGGAAACGCGTGTCGATACTACTACTTAGGGTTCTGGCATCTGAAAGAGCCGGTTGTTGCACGCCGATTTATTAAAGGTTGCCCACTTGGGATAAGCGACAAACAGTGCATCTTAGATGTTATGTAACGGTTCAGCCTAACCATGCGCACAAATACACCTTTGTACGTAATCACATATGTTAAGGGAAGCAGATGCGAGTACGGCTGGCAGCCGTCGGGAACGGCGATCTACTGATGTTTATAGCGCATTGCGCAGCCCCTTCTCAGGTTTCGGGTGTGCGCTCTAGAAATTGAAGAATCGTTGATCTCAAATCGGTAAGGTCCAAATCCTACATTATCAGGGAAACCCTTTTCCTTCCTAATGGCGGTCTGGGCTGCCCGTAGCAGGCACGTGAACTCGGGAACTGTTGCCTAAAGTCATCGGATAAGTGCGATCGACATTGGCTCAAACTGTATTTGCAGCACGTGAAGACTGAAGTTTGCGCTTCGAAGAATCCGTCGCCACTTTCCAATAGTCCCCGCCCGGTCACAGAGAGCGCAACTTCTTGCGACATCAACATCTCATGCTAAAGCATACCTCGCAATCGGGGACTTATTGACGCTGTCGTCTTCCATTGTTTCCCTAGCAAGCTCTGCGCATACCACTATTTACCCCGAGACACAGTGTGGTCAATAACCTAGGAGAAAACGAGGAATGTGGTTTTAGACAATTGTAAAATTAACCGCCAAGAAATCATCGCAACCCTCAGCCCCGCTGTGTTGAATATATGACCGACGCACATGTGAACAGGAAGGTCTTCAGCGAATTTTCTTGACTTCCGTCGAACTCGCGAATTCGCCGAAGTTGACATTTGAAGGTCAATGATTAACCACAAAATGATCAATGAGGTTAAGTGTGGAGAAGTGGTGGTATGCGTGGGACGCAGTAACTATAGTATCCTGATAACTTTCTTTTTGTCCCTAATGCCTGATATATATTCCAAAATTGGCTCAATATACACAAGGCACACAGTTCCCTGTGGGTAAAGCTAAAAAAATGTCTAAAGCTTAGCATATTTATTTTGTAGCAAACGTACGTACGTATAGGAGATGCCAACGCCTGGTACAGTCAATATCAATAAATTTGTGTCAATATTGTGTTACCTATACATGTCAATAGGTTCTTCATCCCAAAATTAGGCAACCTGTGGTGACAGGGAACTTGACGCTTCAACTAGGCCTACTTACGCGGTGCGCCGCAACAAGCTTTTGTCATTGCGATTATTGAAAGTGCTCCAAGATGTCAGCGTCGAGTTATGCAGGACAAAGTGGAGTGGAACACCTTTATAGGTTGTGAAACCTTGTGAAATCTTGTGTGACAGGGTTTGTTACAGATTTTGAGGACAAATACACAAAACAATTCCTAGGCTCGAAACTCCTGCTAAGAGAACCTGCACAGACGCTGACGTTACAAATTTCTGCAACTGATTCGCGAACCTAAGAGTGAATAAATATAAGAACCAATAATTGTATATTTAATAATCTTTAAGCTAAAATTACAAATATTACATTTCTGCAGGAAAAGATATCTGCACTGTATTGTTTCAAAAAATTTCCTTCTTTCTACTTGAACCATGTTGAAAACAGAACGGCGATGGCACTCCATACGATGGCGATAAGTATCATCATCAATGATGCATTCCTACTTTATTCACTTATGGCGGAAACAGTTATTGATGACTCTGCGGATTTCAGCAACCATCTTCGTTTGAGAGCGTGAAAAAAAAATAGACATATCTTTGATGCTAGAATAATACCTGCGATGTATCGTTACTAGACAACTCCAGAATGTATTTCTTTAAGTCAATATCACCGGTCGTACAAACATCCATATGTTTGCGCAAGCCTTTCTTTCGTCCACTAAGTGTCGGAAAAAATAATCCGCTATGCACCCTAGTGGTTCTCCTACATAAGAAACAAACCATGTTAGGCCGATTTCGGTGCTAAGGTACAGCCACAGCACAAATTGCTCACGTCCTGTGCATTTATGGATATCCTTGCGTCGCTTCCTTCTTTAGGTAGTGCAAGACAAAGCGTACTTGTGAGCAACAGCATCTGACTTCCTGTACTGTCAAGTAAATTCCTAGTTTTCAGGATAAACGAACGTGCTCTTAAGGAAGCAGAAATAGCAGGGTTTCAATGGAATCAGCATTGTAACGAAAAAAAGCACACTTGCTGCGTCACAAAACCTCCGAGGCTGCTCTAGGATCTTTACATAACTTTGTCTTCACTTCTCAAAAGGTATTAGGCATATGGAAACGGCGATCGAATAATATCTACGTAAATATCCGCAGTTCACGTCTTCTTTGTTACATGTTCTGTTCTTCGGTTCGAAAATGGAAGTCCTTTTCTTTCTCTGCAAATTACGTTTTTTTTATCCACTACTTAGCCTAATATAGCACGAAGGTTGGCGGTGTAATGGTTTTACCGCGATACGCATGAGAGGAAAAGGTGGGCTAAAGAAAGTGGCAGCAGAAAAGGAACTGCCACCTTTATACTACTAATTTCTGTAACGCCAACATTATTGAAAATATTATTCAAGAACAGTCGTTTAAGATAACCACTTTCTTGCCTAAATTGGATATAATTTTCGGAAAGGTCGGATGACTATTTATAAAATTTCGATGCAATATTTACGGGGCTATAGAGGATAAGTTTGCGGGCGCCTGATCTAGATAGCGCCACCATACAGAGGGAGGCTCGGTATCACGTTGATTGCAGGTCACGCGACCTTTGGTCTGATCAATTCATCACACGACATTTGAGGTCACGTAATCACATTTGGTCATTATAGGACGATCCCGGAGGTAGAGCAAAGAAGCCCGAAGTAAGCTTTCTGGCGTTTCTCCAAGAGGCATCACATGTCATCAGATTATATCGTCACATGACTATGACATCATAGCGTGACGTGCTTAGCGTGATGTCGTCATCACATGTCGTCATCTGGAAATAACATGACGTGACGATGCCATTATGTGACGTAAAGCTCGACGTGATTATATCGCGCGACGTTTCGTGTGATGAAATCGTCACTCGACGTTTAAGCTGATTACATAATCACGTTTCGTCATCATGTCAAACATGACGCCACCATTTGGTCACATGGGTTTTGGTACCACCGGATCTAACGCCGGATGTGTCACTTCGTGGGCCATGTATGACGATTTCGTATTTTTAAATAGTTCTAGTGGCCGTTTTCCACAGCTTTGCTGGACGTCCACTATCGTAGGGCCGGGACGGAGAGTTATTCTTTATTATGCCCCAAGCTGCCTTTATTCAATAGGCATACTTTCACAGCGTGTCTTGGGCTTTGATTCAGACAGTGGCCAGGCTGCCCAACATATTACGTCCGCATCCTCTAAAAGGTGATGTAAAAGAGTTAGTTGCAGCAGGCTACATGTTTGTGCGTGTGGCCCTGGCTGCAACTGTGTAGGCGGCCATTCTAATATTTATACAGAGGCTGTTAGGGGTGGTAGAAAGTACTCTATGCCGTCTTTATTTCGATTACAATTATTCACCCTTTGCAGGGCGATCTCGTGGGCGGTGCCATGATTTCTTCACATGGCGACGCGTCCATTGCTTGCCTCCGCTGCTTCCATTGTCTCCATGTTTACAATGGGTGAGTATGACACCAGTGCGCCTCTACAAAGCTCTCTTTTCGCGGATATCGCAGACGATGACTGGGTGGAGGACACGCGGAGATTTGACTACCACTTCAAACAATATAAAAGGTCTTTCGGAGCTCATCAGGCTTTGTCCAAATGGCACGAGCAGCGTATACGGTGCTTGCACTCAAAGCGGTGCTAAAGATGCATTGTAAGCCATCTCAACTTTCCGCTCATGAATTGAATGAGTATCAGAGTGTTTAGCTCTTAGTTCATTATTTAGCAAATGCTTTTAAGGAGTGGCTTGTCGCGTTTGACTTAATATTTGTTCCCCGTGCGGTCACTATTTGTTTGTTTATTTTCTGCCTGATCGCTCGCGCGTGCACACAGTTGCGATAGATTTGTTCTTGCTGGGCACAATGTTTGTAATGTAGATATCTTGCGCGTTGTAATAGCTTGTAGCAAATATATATTATTGCTAGTCACTCGCATACTGTGCAGATTGTTATGAAACATTTAGCATCGAACGTTCGTCGGCAGTCGGTGTGGTTACCGTCACCCATTCTTCGGCGAAAATATTCAATCATGCACCCGTTTACTTATTCTTGATATGTTGGCGATAGAGTAGGCGTACGTTTGCGTGCGAGTTGATCTGGATGCGTGCAAGTAACGCGGAAGAAATTTACTATATGCCAACAAGAGACGGTACTCCCTTTTTCACCACATAACGAGCAGTATTCGCTCGTGCAGACGTAAGGCAGTTGAATTCCTTTCTTTGTTACCTGTACAACGCAGGCGGATGAGCGAAGTAAAAGAAAAAAAAACCATTTCCATGACTTAAACACACTGGCGGGCTAGTTTGTTAGAAGCCATGACAGAATGCGTAAGCGCGACTGAAGGAGGACGTAGAAAGAAACAAATGCACAGAGACAGCGACACAGCGACAGAGTAGCCGTGCGTCGCGAAGGACCGGCACAACAGGCAGTCCTTGCGAAGCAGCGCTTCGGGAACTTGGGTACACATATTCATTCCATTCCTTAATATGTCAATCACAGTTTTTTGCTACCGACTACTTCACACGTCATAACTACACCACTTCATATTTTGCAGCGTGAATGGAGCACAGTGCGTTAGCGAAAGCTGTCTTTCCGACGGCTCAGCGCACAGAAGCACGGCAGAAGAGGTCGTGGTTTTTTATTCCTGTGCTTTCGCTGAGGCCACGCGCGGTGTACCGCCGTAAGCGCGATCTCGTTTCGCCAGAACAAACTGCTTCGCGAAAAGGTTCACCTGATCCTTTACTTACCCCTATCTTAGGCCACGGGCCATCCTTTCTGATAAAAGCTTCAGTCATCAATCAATGAGTACAAACACTCCAGGCATGTTTGCTTCGTCGGCACTATAGTTGTGACGCCACCGAATCAAGGTATGTGTTTAGCCCACGCTGAGAGGGGTAGGTTAATAAAGGAAAAATGAGAAATCCACCAAATCGTAACAATTGCTGCAACATAAAACCATACGAGTTCCTCCAAAGAAAGAACCCGCATGGGTTTCCTTCCTAGCAATTGCTACGATTGGGTGGATGTCTCATTTTCCCTTTATTAATTACTTGTCTCCACCTTGCGGGTTTCCGGAGAACTATTCCGATGGAGAGCGGTAGGTTTCCACAAACGCATTTGTGCCTTTGGCTTGAAGAGCGACGAAGGAAGGTGCACGAACTCTTACAGAACGCGTAATCTGTAATGCCGGAGCCGGCGCAGCGTTTTGGACCAGTCACTAAAACAAAACGCATAACGTTGTCGTTCTAGCTTCCACTACAGACGCCGTGCAAAGCGCTTCAGCCTCGCATTTTTTCAATTAGGCAAAAGTTTCTTTTCCTTGAGGTATGTAGTGTGAAAATGCTTTTAGAAGCATGATATAAAAATGAAAATACTGAAAAAATTTTAAAATAGGCATGCAGCTTGGTTATATTTTATATTCCAAGGGCGATAAATTCTGATTGTATGTCCTTCAAACGTTATGTTGGCGCGTTGTGATACAAACGGGAGTTCGTGGGCCCAGGGCGCAACACACAGCGAGAAAGGCATAGAGAACAAACACGCTGAAAGAAAGCACGATAGCCCATGCCTAATAATCCTTCCAGCAAATCGTCTATATCCCATGTATGCCAGGATACGCCGAGCATTTACATACACACTACAATACATACAGCACTTAAAGAAGTCCAGAGCAGGCTTCACGGTTGTAGTTTAGTCGTCCTTGTATACGCGGCAAAGTTCGCTGTTGTGAAGTGTCCGCTCTCACCAGACGGGCGACTAACTCACGCGCAGAACCACGGTGGTGTCCTCACGGTACTCCAAATGGCCGCACCGTGTCGTCTAGTGGAGCTGCCATGCCCCGGCACCGGGAAAGAGGGCGAAGAAGACTCTCACCGCTCTCAGCTCGAGGAGCTAGACAGGCCCGTTGGTCGCGAGCTCTGCGAGTTCCTGCCAGCGTAACACAGCGAAAAGCACTTCTGGCGGCCAAGCAAACTGCAGCACTGTACGGTTTCGGCGGCAGCTCTCAGGTGGGACAGCTGACACGGCCACCAATGCGGACCATTGGCCATTCGGGCTTGGCTGCCCGGCTGTGCGATCGAGACGGGCCGGTAGCCGGCTCAATTGCTTCTGGAACAGGTCCCACCAGGTCGTCGCCGTCCCGTGTCCGTTCTGCCGAGCAGTCCAATTGTGAACCGTAGCGCGCGCTCTCCTCGCGCTCCGGCCGCCACGCACTTGCACACCGACACCTGCCCGTGGTGCGGCGCGAGACCCACGCTGGCCCACATAACGTGGGAATGTACGGCTCGGCCCAGCAACGTCAATTCAACTTTTCTAAGCGTCACAGACTTCGTACAGCAGTGGGAGGCACTACACGCAAGCGAGTATCAGGGGAGCCAATTGGCCCTCCGGGACCAAGCTCAGCGAGCCGAAAGAGCCAGTGGAGCCCTGGACTGAGGGCCCCACCCAGACCTGCCATAACTTCAATGAACTAAGCAATAAAGTTTTTTTCTCTCTCTCTCTCTCCACTCGCCCTGCTCAAGCGCCCCACTTGTCACACTGGTGCAATGTTTAAACAAGGTAATGTAACTGTACCAAATAAAAAAAGGCACGTTAGAGGTTCTGAGGCCTTCTTTTCCAAGTCGCAGTTCACACTGAGTCGATGAATCTATTTTCCTAGCTTCTCCTTGAATCTTTAGTTTCTCTTTCTACTAGTGAACAGGTTGCGCATGCGGATTCTATGAGTGTTCTTTCGTCTTATCGGTGAATAATCTACATGCACCTGGACGTCCTATAGGCTTTTACCACAAGTTCAGCAATAACGGTCCCGAACGAGCCCCTATGCAGAATTCAAGGTAACCATTATACCCACTACACTGTTAAAAACCTTTCGAGTAACATATGGAAGAAGGCAGATTGACTACTTCTCATTTCAATCTTACAAGCATTGAGCCCTGGTGTCGTCTAATTCGTACACTGCTAAACAGGCTGTTATGTGAGCCACGAAAAGCACATCACCTATTTTTTATATTGAGTTGCTATGGAACATATCTTTATCGTGCAATAAAATTATGAAGCCTGATGACCAAGTTTTTTTACACAGACGACGTCAATCCAAACGAAGATTGTTAATCAATCAATCAATATTTATTATTGTTATTAGACAAAACAATTACAAAGAAAATGTAATAAAGAAGCAGGTCCCATAGTAAACACTGTCAGGGGGACCTCCCGTTACAACGTGTATAAAATATATAATATAGGTTTGCAACGAAGGTGAGAACAGCGAGAAAATACAACCAACATATTAGACGTAATTAATGAATGATCTCGTAGCTGAAGATTACGCACAAATTATCAAGAATAATTCTATATTGAAATACACATGAAGGTACGAACATTACAGTAATTGAAAAGGAGTATAATAATTATGTAAGAAGAGTGCGCAATCCAACAGTGCGACAAAACTAACTTACAAATGACTAATAATCTATGAACATAAAACTTGAAAAACAATAAAACATGGCTACACAGTAATGAGTGTATACACGCACGCATACATACATACACAGATACACACATATATATAAACGCACACATATATACACACAAACATATGCATGCACATAAAACCATATATGCACTTGTCTAAAAATCAGGTTAGGTACGCTGTTAGTAGGAACTGTTTTAGAAGCCGCCGGAAACAGTGTAGTGAAGAGCATGATTTAATATTTGATGGCAGTGAATTCCAAAATGCTATTGCAGAAAGGAAGGCTGTCATTTTATCGTAGTTAGTGTTCAATTTAGGAAGCAAGAGATTATTATTTTAAGAAAACCGCGTGTTATTTGTATTGAAAAGTAGCGTTGGGGGAAGTAAATCAGTTGGAATGTCACTGTTTATACTTCTATACAATATGAGACTTAGTTTGAGTTGAAATGTCCAGGTTAAGGGTAGAATTTCCAGAGTGCGAAATATTAACGTTGCTCATGCGGTGTATGAACTGTGGGAAATTTTTCGGACCACCCAGTTCTGAGGGTGACTGGGGGATGTTAAGTGTGCGGGATGTGTGTTGGCTCATGATGAAATGCAGTAAGTAAGGTGACTGTGCTAATAGTGTCAAAAGCTTTAAGTAAATCAACGTATACCACCCCCACGCATAGTCCACTGTCGATAAACTGCTTTATGCTGTCATTTAGTTTTATCAGTGCTAATTCGGTTGATAGGTTAGCACGAAAACCAAACTGCTTAGGTGCCAAAAGGTTAAATTTTGTTAGTTAGTTCGTTAGCCGATTAACAAGGAGCTTCTCAATTGCTTTACTAAAAAGTCGGAACATCGTTATAGGGCGATAATGAGTAAAGATACGTCGATCACCTTATTTAAATACTGGATTTACTTTTCCTTGTTTGAGACTCGTTGCAAAAACACCAGTACTATTGATTTTCTGATTTTATCTTTTCCGCAGAACAGTGGTTGTCTTGCACCATTTGACCTAAACATTTGCATTGAACATCCAAAATATTTACATTTTCCTTCTTGGTTCTTCTTTTGTGGGTTAAACCTTCCAACATGGCGTTTACTACCCCCCCCCTCCTCTTATAGCATTTGTATGATGAATATAGAGTGCATATGTACTGCCTTGTTCACCTAAACGTACCTAAGTCCGCGCCTACTTGAACTGTGTTCTCTTGAATATGTGTCCTGCCCCCTTCCGGCAACAGCCTCAAATGTGAGGCTAGCAGTATGTTCAAATAAATAAATAAATAAAATAAATAAGAACAGCTCCAGATTGCCTCAACGCTAGGCTGGCTGCACAACAAAGGCTTAATTTTTTGTAGTAACATAGTTTCATTATTGCGCGGGACATTTTCAATAATGGCGTCAATTGACACCACCAGGGCCCAGAGGGTTAAAGTTTTCCTGAGCAGCTCTGCGAAAACCAGGTCATGGTGCGTAAATTAGTCTCCTCAGCACAGCCAGTAAACATGAACCTAAACCGACCTAAACTTTTTTTTTGGCTCTCACTAATGCCGCTATTTTGCTTGACTCTCATCTTACACCACTGCTATGCAACGTCTGCAACATCGTTGGCGGTGGTCTTCGTAATGGCAGCTTTTTCAGACACCTTCAGGGGAACGCTAAACCTCGTTTTTGGGTTCAATGCTTTGCTCTCTGACAAAACAGGCATCTTTTTTGCGTTATTCTTGCAGCTTTTTCTTACGTTTTGAGATACGTGAACAGAAGTATACGCCGCAGTTATCGTTTTCGCGCACTCACCGACTGTCCACTACTCGTCTCTTTCGTGTCCTACGAAAGCGCGCATTTGCAAAGCACGCATTCGGGTTCGCGAGCTTCCTCTATATTTGCCAGCTTCATGTTGTACACGTTACTCAGTCAGCGAGGTCAATTGACAAATGGTGGGTGCTTTCCATTCCTTTGTCCGGGTAACTTGATGAGTAGGGCAACAGGTCATTTGGGATCGCGCACCATACTTCCTTCTTACTTGGTCGTCACTAAGGTTTACATCTAGCAACCACGCATGTTGTTGCTCAGGGATTCAGTTGTAATCGTCAGCAGGATACGGTTAGTCCTGGCTTCATGGTAGGCACAGTTATTGTAGCGTAGCAAAGTACACAGCCTCGATAACCACATCGCTTTTTTTTAACAATTCCCTTTATAACAACATAATCATAGCAACACTATCATTCCTCATTCCCAAGAAGAGCATGTTGCCCGCATTATCACTCGCTTGAATCTGCATCCCCTACGAACCAGTGTAGAGCAACAAACTAAACCGCATTATTACCCACCTCACAGGATTATCTATTCTCTTTTTCTCTCTTCCGCATAGCAGAGTATCGTAAGGCGGCAAGGAAATGCGTGTCAATGCAGACGCCTTCCTTCTGAAACAAAGGCTTCATTAAAAAAATGCTTTTATCCGTACTGCATGACAAGCCTGATCCAAGCAGTAGTCAATTACAGTGTTCACAAAAATTAACAGCAAGCTATTCTGCGCAGTGAAAGGTGTTTGTATGCTATCAGGTATTTGGTATAGCAATCACTGACGCAGTAAAACAGAGTACGAAATCAAAGAGCTCTTAAGCACTTACGTGCGTTACACAACAAGATAAGAATGAAAGTATATTTCACGTAAAATACAATAGGAAGAAACCTGCAAAATAGAAAAGTAATTGTTAAGTGCTCGAAAATTCTTCTATAGAGCGAAGTATGTGACTTGCAATAAATACACCAACAGGCCATCAGTTTCAGTGGGAAATTTTTGGCGGGAAACTAAGTGTTAGAAGGAAGTATAGGTGCAAAAAAAAATGTTAACCTGAAGGATGATGGTGTCTTACACGTCCCGTCGACGATGATTGCAAGTGAATGGTTTCTTTACGTTTATAAACTTAAACACGATTAAGCAAACTTAATTGAGAAGATTTAAGTTGGCTTAACCGAATTTTATTGTAGGTAATTTGCTGCGATACACTAAGGACGACGGTTTGTTATCAACGTTTATAAGCTCACTTGAACTATAAAGGAATAACAGTTATATATAAATCTAACTGCATTTCGCGCATTTATTTACGGTTTCTCAACGGCAGTTTTTATTTAGCATTTTGAATAAAAGTCCGTCATTGTAAGAGTTTATTATCAGTATACCTAAAAATTTTGCCGTATTTTCCATCTCGTTGCTCTAGCTAATCCGTTTCGCACTAAAAGTTAAACAAATTTTAAAGCTCTAACTAAGGAAGTACAAATCAATAGAAATGGCTTAAATGAAGATAAAGAAATTGCCCTTTGAAACTGACGAAGGTTCCCTCAGAATAAGACAACCACTAATAAATCTTCTAGCAGGCAACATCAGCGAAACAACCAAAGAGTACCTCGAATGCATCTGAGCAATCGCGATATCCATGCAATGACAAATATTTCAAGGAAAGAAGCTGTGCTCGAGAGCACATTGCAGCTAAAGGCTGTCGTGAAAATGTAGGTAAGCATTTTTACTGGAAGTCAACAGCACCTAAGTAACTCAAAAATGTGCAATTAGCTTACTTATTTTTCCTACAATCATTCCTTCGCTATCAAAGTTCTCCATAACGAGTTTTGTTTGTTTTCTGTTCACACTGTAGAATCAATAAAACCGTGATACAACAACGCTTTCCTATATGGGGGTGAAATGCGAGAACGCCCGTGTACTTAGATCTAGGTACACGTGAAAGAACCCCAGGTGGTCGATATTTCCGGAGTCCTCCGCTACAGCATGCCTCATAAGCAGAAAGAGGTTTTGACACATTAAACCCCATAATTTAATTGTAATGATAACTATTACAAAGAAATCTTTTCAACCAGAACGAGCAGTCAATAGTCTGAACGAGCAGTCAATACTCTGACGTCGTTTTTTCTTCGGCCTCGCCGCCATACAATCGACATCAGCCATTCATGCTCACAGCTTCCCATTGCAAGCGCCTGCCGCAGCAAAATGGGCCACTTGAGGGGAAAATGTATTGCATATAGTCTAGGCAGACGAAATTTCATAGTTATCACTGCAGCTGATATATTACTACTTCAGAAGTTTCGCTACATTAAACCTTCGGCACACATCGGTAGATTTTTAATGCGTTCACATTCTGTGATGACTTCGCGCACTTTTTCGGGCCTTTCTATCTGTTCGTATGTTTTTATCTAACCATTTTCAGGCCTAAATGGCTTACTGGCCACTCAGTAATCGAAAGAGTCATGCGTGAGACTCTGAGGTGACAGGGTTCGAAATCAACAATTGGACCAACTGGGGTCAGTGTATATGTCGCAAAGTGGACATTCTTGCCACACTGCAAAGAACCGCTTTACCGCGAGTCACTGTAGACGCGTGAATGGCTAAGTGTATCTATTTAAGAAACTCCTTAAGCCCAAGTTGAAGTATTGGCTCCGCGTCACTTCGACCCTGTTGCTATTTAATGAACCTCTTTGGTTGCACTTTGGGTCTCTGCGTATGTGGCAGTAGGCGTGTGCCGTTCTTCACCGAACGTCTTTGAGGCTGACTTGACTAACTAGCTCTGCTCCGTTAGGATATTGCCGCTCTACAAGGACGAAAAATATTCAACAAATTTAGCTGAAGCTCAGCGGAAGTCAGTGCAAGTAAGAAGATGATGATATGTGGGGTTTTATGGCGCAAGGGCCACTCATGGCCAAAGAGCGCCAAGCAATGTTTTAATGGAGTCAGTGATGCAAGTAATGATCAATGGCGTCGTGGTTGACTATAACAATGGAACCTGGCTGTATAGGGGCCTTAAAACAATAGTAAAATTAATATATATCTATTAAAATTGTCACAGTGACTTTTTAGATGTACTATGAATTTAAAAGACATGTTCTCATGGAGGGATGGAATAAAATATGTAAATGCCAATAGCACTATTGCCTCAAGAGGCCCTTAGGTGCTAGGGCCTGTAGGCACGTGCTCTACAATATGCTACTATCGCAGCAGCAGCGTCTGGTAAGATGCTGTGCTACGAATCTCTTCGGCCTATAACTTGCAATGAATTAACATCTTCCAGAAAGTTAAAAACTGACTTTCTGTGAAAAAATGGGTCAGCACCAAGCAACATTGCAGGATGAAAAGGAATGTTTTGTCGGTAGGCTAGAGGGAAGTGTGTTTTCCTTTCAGTTTCCATTTCTGTACACTCCAGCAAGACATGGAGGACGGTTAGTGTCTTGCCACATCTGCAGCATATGGGAGGTTCGCTACCGGTCAAGAGATAAGAGTGCGTGCCATACGTATTACCTATCCGAAGGTGGCAGAAAATGACCTCGATTCGCCGTATTTTTGTTATCGGTGGGAAATTTCGTAATTGTGGCTCGATCAAATGGAGTTTATTCGAGGTTTCTGTGTCCCACTTGTGTTGCCAATGCCTTCGAAGTTTTTTGCGCAGAAATGGCTTTAAGTCTGAGGCAGGGATACGTACGGAACAGCTGCCAGCTTTCGTTGCAATGGATGTGGCAATTTCATCTGCAAGCATGTTGCCCTTAATGTCTCTGAGCCCAGGTACCCAACATATTATGACGTGCTGATTAGATGTATATGCTGTGCACAGGAGCGAATATAACTCATTGAGTACAGGACTGTTGCGTTTCTGGAGTGACATTAGAGATTTTACGACACTAAGGGAGTCTGTGAATATAATAGCCTTTTGCAATTTCATTTTCTTGATATGTTTAACAGCTGTCACTACAGCATATGCCTCAGCAGTGAATATGCTTGTTTCTGGGTGCAGGACGTTGGAGTCTGAAAATGATGGACCGATGGCTGCATACGAAACGCCGGCATGCGACTTTGAGGCATCTGTGTAAAATTCCTGGCAAGAGTACTTCGACTGAAGTTCAAGAAAGTGCATTTCAATGTGTACCTGGGGAGCGTTCTTCGTTATTTCAACGAACGAAGTATCACACTCAATGAGCTGCCATTGCCACGGTGGACATAGCATGACAGGAGCCATAAGAGGATTTTCAAAAAGTGGAACATCCATTTCTTGACTGAGTTTCCGTACACGCAGTGAGAAGGGTTCTCTAACTGCCGGTCGATTATTAAATAAAGTTGCAGATGTCATGTTGTTTACACTTGGGTAAGAGGGATGCTCACGGTTTGCATTTACCTTCAGAAAATACATAAAACTTAAGTACGACCTCTGAAGATGAAGCGACCACTCATTAGCTTCAACGTAAAGACTCTCCACAGGACTTGTCCTGAAGGCACCGGTCGCCAGGCGGATACCTTGGTGATGGACAGGATCCAGCATCTTCAATGCACTAGGGCTAGCCGAATGATAAACTATTGCCCCATAATCTAAGCGTGTTCGAACGAGGCTCTTGTAAAGGTTCAGGATGCATTTCTTATCGCTACCCCACGTTGTGTGTGACAAAATTTTAAGAATGTTCATGGTTTTTAGGCATTTCTTTCTCAGGTACTTCAGGTGTGAAATAAAGGTTAAATTCGTGTCTAAAATAACGCCTAAAGATTTGTGTTCTGTGGTCACAGGTATGTGCTGTCCCTGAAGTTCGACTTCAGGATTTGCTATGAGACCTCTTTTTTGAGTGGAAAGAAGACAGGTACTCTTGCTGACATTGAGCGTAAAGCCATTTTCATCAGCCCACTTAGACACCTTGTTTAAACAAAGCTGTACTTGTCGCTCCCAGATAGCGAGATTACATGACTTAAATCCAATCTGAACGTCATCAACATATACTGAATAAAATATACTATGCGGTATTGTTGAGCGCAAGGAATTCATTTTTATGATAAAAAGTGTGCAGCTAAGCACGCCACCCTGCGGTACCCCAGCTTCCTGCAGAAATGGTCTCGAGAGGACATTACGAATCCTGACACGGAATGTGCGATTTGACAAATAGCTTTCGATTACATTAAGCATTTTTCCGCGGATGCCCAACTCTGATAAGTCATGTAGAATTCCATACCGCCACGTGGTGTCGTAAGCCTTTTCCATGTCTAAGAATACAGAAAGAAAGAACTGTTTGTGTATGAAAGTGTCCCAAATGTATGCTTCAATGCGAACGAGGTGGTCTGTCGTCGATCGGCCTTCCCTAAAACCACACTGATATGGGTCAAGGAGCTTGTTTGATTCAAGGAAGTGCAAGAGCCTGCGATTTATCATTTTCTCAAAGAGCTTACATAGACAACTTGTGAGTGCTATGGGCCGGTAGCTTGCCACAGAGGACGGATCTTTACCTTGCTTCAAGACAGGGACTACAATCGCCTCTTTCCATGCCAATGGAATGTCTCCAGTTTCCCAGATAGTGTTGAAAATAGACAACAGAGCCATCTGCGTGTCAGGGTGAAGATGTTTTATCAGTATGTACATGACTCTGTCGGCTCCTGGCGCCGATTTCGTGCAGCCGTTCAAGGAAGCTTTGAACTCAGCAATGCTAAATGGATGATTGTACTGTTCACTTCCGCTAGCTTTACGGTCCAGTGCCTTACTTTCAGCTATCTGTTTATGTTGCTGGAATGACTGCGAGTAGTTCGCAGAGCTAGAAACTCGCTCGAAGTGTCCTCCCAGAGCGTTCGCCTGGTCTTGAAGGCTGTGGCCTTCATCATCAATCAAAGGCATGTTGTAGGTTTGTCGAGTAATTAATTTTCTTAGCCTGTTCCAGACTTTTGCTTCTTGAGTATAGGAATTTATGCTTGTGACGTATTTTTCCCAGCTTTCTCTTTTAGTGATACGACGCGTTCGTCTGCCTTTGGATTTCACGTGCTTAAAGTTGATGAGGTTTTCTGCCGTTGGAGATTGACGTAGTAAACGCCAGGCTTTGTTTTGCTCCTTACGCGCATTCTCGCATTGCTCATTCCACCACGGCACGCGCCTCTTTTTTGCAGTCCCCTTCGTTTGTGGAATGCACTCTATTGCAGCGTCAATTATAAAAGCGGTAAAATTAGCAATAGCATCGTTCACACTAAAATCTTTAAAAGTGTTTCGCTGCATCTGGGTGATTTCCTCAAATTTTTTCCAATCTGCGGATGCAACTTTCCATTGAGGGGTGTGTGGCAGGAATTCATTTTGTTCTAAAGCTTTCAGGCAGATGGGAAAATGATCACTCCCATATGGGTTTTCGACTACCTCCCATTTTAGGCAAGGTACAAGTGTAGCCGAGCAGATAGCTAAATCTATCGCAGAGTACGTGCCATGTGTTGTGCTATAGAATGTCGGCTCCTTTTTATTTAATATGCATGCACCTGAAGAAACAAGGAAATCTTCTATTAAGCGGCCTTTGACATCGCATCGAGAGTCTCCCCAGAGAGTATGGTGCGCGTTGAAATCTCCAACGAGTACGTAGGGCTCAGTCAGCTCATCGATTAGACTAAGAAATTCTGTTCTTTGGAGTCGATAATGGGGTGGTATATACACAGAAGAGATTGTAATGAGTTTACCTAACAGTAAGGCTCGAACCGCAACTGCCTCAGGAGGCGTTCGGAGTTCCAAGGCCTGGCACGCTACACGCTTATCAACTATAATCGCGACACCACCGGACGAAGCAAAAGCATCGTCACGGTCCTTGCGAAAAATGTTAAATTGGGGTAGAAATCCTGTCTGTGTAAGTTTCAAATGGGTCTCTTGTACACACAGCACCTTTGGATTATATTTACGCAAGAGTTCCTTGACATCATCGAGGTTATGTAGGAGACCCCTGACGTTCCATTGTAATATTTGTGTCTCCATAGCTAATAGTGTGTGTGTGTGCTGTGTGTTAGGAGAGGAAACTTGATTTAGATTACAGGGCCTTCCCAGGCTCTGTAATGCGGAGTTTGTCTTTCTTGCCGCCATCCTGAGACTGGCGGCGGTCCTTGGGCGCTTGCTGCACCGTCTGGCTTGAAGTAGTGTCCATTGCCTCTTGCGAGGCACTGGACGTCCGCTCTTGTGAGCGGCGCGTTTGTCGTGAAAGTTTCACCTGAGCAGATGAGACTTTCGTGCCTACCAACCATGAGGTCGATGGGCCCTCTTTCTGTGATGGCGAGGCAGCACTGGCTGCTATCACCGAGGGGGCTGGTGGCACAACCTCGGCCACACTCTTTGTGGGCCGGGCTGATGCCGGAGTCTGCTGCAGCGTTGCCCCCTTACGCGCCGCACCAACATAGCCTGCGGTATGAATGAATGAAACACGTTTCCGCGCTTCATGAAACGATATATTCTCTTTAACTTTCAGTGTAATAATATCCTTTTCTTTTTTCCACGTCGGACACGATCGGGAATATGTGGCGTGATCACCGTCGCAGTTCACACAGTGGAGTGCGCCAGTGCAGTTGTCGGAAGCGTGCTCTTGACCACATTTTGCGCAAGTGAGACGGCCTCGGCAGCTTTGTGAGCCATGGCCAAATCTTTGACATTTGAAACATCTACGTGGATTTGGAATGTAGGGTCTTACTCGTGTTTTTGTGTATCCTGTATCGAGAGATTCTGGCAGAACACTTGTAGCAAACGTGAGAACGAGACGTTTTGTAGGAATTTCTTTGTTGTCGCGCTTGATCGTTATTCTTTGTACTTTGACAACTTCTTGTTCCTTCCATCCTTCGAGTAGTTCTTCTTCACTCAGGTTCAAAGGATCGGTGTCTGATACCACACCTCTGGATGTGTTCATAGATCGATGTGGCGTCACTGTGACTTCAACATCACCAAAAGCCAGAATATTTGAAATCTTTTCACGTTGGAGCTGGCCACGTACTTCAAGCAGTAGGTCGCCGCTAGCCATTTTAGTAATCTTGTATCCAGGACCAAGAACATCGGTGAGAACTTTCGCAACGGTGAATGGTGAAAGGGTTCTTACTGTCTTATCAGGGCACTGACTATGTATGACGTGGTAGCGTGGGAAGGATTCCTTGCGTTGGGCAGAGAATTGAAAAGTTTTTTCGGTGCGCCCTCTTTTCGAAAGAGGGCGATCAGGAAGTCGGGGAAAGGTGCTTAAAGCCATCAATAACTTATTACATGTCGGCAGCTATGCCAGCCACCCACCATCGAGCCCAACAAGGGGACGCTGCGAGATGCGAAGGAAACGCAGACGCCAGCTGTACATAGCTACTATAACCCAATATAATAGATCCAAGGTTGGATGAACTACACCAGGTTAACCCTCGCTGCCTGGAGAATTGGAAGTAAACGAAGTGAGAAGAAGACAGGAAAGGTGGAAAGTGAGAGAGAAAGACGAAGGTTTAAGAGAGAGAAAGATAGGAAAAGGAAACTACCGATTTCCCCCGGGTGGGTCAGTCCGGGGGTGCCGTCTATGTGAAGCAGAGGCCAAAGGGGTGTGTTGCCTCCGCCGAGGGGCCTTAAAGGTCCAAACGCCCAGCATCAGCTCAACCCCCAGCGCTCCCACAGCCTTCGCATTTCGCGTGCGATGCTCTACCAACTGAGCTACCGCGGCGCCGTTTCCCCATCCACTTTCTTGGGTATTTATGTGTACTCGTAGAACCCTGGGAGTGTTAGCCAGCGTCACCGCTCACAAACCATTGTGGCGGATGTGGAACATCCTTTGTGCCGCCGGCCTCACGAGAACGTGATCTTTTTCGGTGAAGGCAACCGGTCAATAAACCCACACATGCTACCTGAAGGCATCAATGATGCTGGATTCGCGGCCCTCGTTTTGTAACAAACTAGAAGAAAGGGGGGTTAACCAAAGGGCCCGTTTTTGATTAGTCATATCATAAGAAGCCAACAAACCCTGACACCAAGGAAAACATAGGGGAAATTACTTGCGCCTAATAAATGAAATGAAGAAAGGACAAGTTATTGGAAAATGGAAGTGGATGAAAAGCAACTTGCCGTAGGTGGGGGAACGACCCCACAACCTTCGCATTACGTGTGCGATGCTCCACCAATTGAGCTACCGCGGCGCTATTTCCCGATCTACTTTCTTGGGTATATATTATTCCTAGTAGAACCCTGGGAGTGTTAGTCAGCGCCACCCCTTATAAACCATGGCAGCAGATGGGGAACATACTTTCTGAGCTGTCACGAAAACGTGATCTTTTTTTTCGGGGGGGGTGGGAGGCAACTGGTAAATAAGCCCACGCATGCTATAACAAGGCAACAATGTTGCCGGATTCGAGCCCCTCGTTATGTAATAACCGAGAAGAAAGGGGTTTAGTCGAGTGGCCTTATTCTTATTTGTGATACAATAAAAAACCCACAAATACTGACACCAAGGAAAACACAGGGGAAATAGCTACGGTTACCATCTGCGCTATAAGTTGTTAAGCCTAAATTTAATGTCGCTTTAAGGGTACTTTTCTCTTTGCTTGGGGATTAGTGTCGCTGCGAGCTTTCTTTTTTCAAAGATGATTTCTTTCAAGTTTTTTGCCGCCCGCCTATGGTGGAGCCACCTCTTTATACTCTAGCGTTCCTTCCACTGCTTAGGCCACGACCAAAGTTGGATCTACGTTTCCAGTGGCTTTATGAGCAGAAGCCTAGTCTCGAACACTTGGTGGCTAGGTCTTCGCAGTAGAGGTTGCTGTTGATCGCGAAGGTAAGAGGAATAAAGATGTTCACTTCTAATGCTATCCCATTAGAAACTATGCCAATACCCTTGTAGATTTCTCGAGGTAATACGTGATTGCTCTTGCGATAAAGGATTCAATGTCCTTGATATTTTGTCCCTGTGTTAATTCGCCTTACCTATGCACGTAACATCCCCAGTGTATCTAATTTCGGCATGCCTGAAGCTCTATTTCGTACCTTGCGTATAAAGGAGACTTCAAAGAGGTTGGCCTAGGTGTAAGGTTCCTTCCAGTACAGGACGCCATTTTCTTAAAACAGGGGGCTAGTATAGTTGTTGTTAAGGTGTTTTGCTAGTACTGCATACGCATCCGAAAGTAGAAACAAGTGGCCGGCACAGTGCCTCTGAACTACAGCTGTTCATTTATTCTCTGAGAGCCGTGCTTCTCGATTCGCTGGTTCCGAGGTCAGCCATGCTTTACTGCGATCATCTGTCTTCCCGCATCTTCCGGAAACCTTGGCGCGGCTCGTCGACACCAGCCTTTACGGATCCACGGACATTTTGTGACACTTCCAATTTGGTGCTTTGGGCGGATTTCTGCGTGGTTGATTGGGCGTTTTGCAACGAAGTTCATGTGCAGTTCGGTGGTAGGATGATCAGTCCAGAGCATGGCGCTTGATTGGTTCACAGATTAGGCGGCAGATTGGGCAACTGGTTGGGCTGAGCTATTGGGCTTGCGGGCGGGCCTAATGTGGACATCGATTTCTTCTCACCTGTAACTGACGTGGCTATGGTTGACGCAATATATATTCGCAAATCGGAAGCCTAAATAAGTAATAGAGTGATGTAGAGGCCACAAGTACTATAAGAATATCACAAAACATTTCACACACCCCATTGCAAAATCCGGAGCCGCCCTCGTCCACCATGGTTGGTCTCAGCGACGTGGCCGCACAGCTGTTGCGATCATTTCAATATATGGCATATACCCACAATCGGACAGAAGGCAAGAAGCAGCCTATACATTTGAAATAAAATAAAAACTAAACGTACAAATCCTAAGCCATAATATGGGTAATGTAAAAAAACAGAAGCATTGTACGACTGCCTAAATATTACTGAAAAAAAGGAAGAGTTGCTTCACAGTTTCAAGTGAAGTATAACAAACACTATCCTTTTCTTATCGCAATAATCTCTCTTTTTTCATTTGGAAAACCAATTCCGAGCCTTGTGGTCTTAGGATGGACACAACGTCCCGATGAAAGTGATAACTGAAAATCGTCCACGTTTGATAAACACCATCATCATCATCATATGGGTTACGCCCACTGCAGGGCAAGGTACCTCTCCCATACTTCTCCAACAAACCCAGTTATGTACTAATTGTGGCCATGTCGTCCCTGCAAACTTGTTAATCTCATCCGCCCACCTAAATTTCTGCCGCCCCCTGCTATGTTTCCCTTCCCTCGGAATCCAGTCTGTAACCCTGAATGACCTTCCCTCCTGATTACATGTCCTGCCCATGCCCATATCTTTTTCTTGATTTCAACTAAGATGTCATTAACTCGCGTTTGTTCCCTCACCAAATCTGCTCTTTTCTTATCCATTAACGTTACACCCATCATTCTTTTTCCATAGCTCGTTGCGTTGTCCTTAACTTAAGTAGAACGCTATTCGTAAGCCTCCAGGTTTTTGCCCTGTACGTGAGTACTGGTAAGACACAGCTATTATACACTTTTCTCTTGACGGATAATGAAAACCTGCTGTTCATGTTCTGAGAATGCCTGTCAAACGCACCCAAGCCGATTCTTATTCTTCTGATTATTTCCGTCTCATGATCCGGATCCGCCGTCACTACCTGCCCTAAGTAGATGTATTCCCTTACCACTTCTAGTGCCTCGCTACCTATTGTAAATTGCTGTTCTCTTCCGAGACTGTTAAACATTAGTTTTCTGCAGCTTAATTTTTAGACCCATTCTTCTGCTTTGCCCCTCCAGATCAGCGAGCATGCATTGCAATTGGTACCTGAGTTACTAAGCAAGGCAATATTACCAGTGAATCCAAGTTACTAAGGTATTCTCCATTACCTTTTATCCCCAATTCTCCCCAATCCAGGTCTCTGAATACCTCCTGTACACACGCTGTGAATAGCATTGGAGAGATCGTATCTAGCTGCCTGAGGCCCTTTTTTTTGGAATTTTTTTGCTTTCTTTATGGAGGACTACGGTGGCTGTGGAGCCGCTACAGATACCTTTCAGTATTTTTACATACGGCTTGTCTACACCCTGATTTCATAAGGCCTATATGACTGCTGAGGTTTCGACAGAATCAAACGCTTTCTTGCAATACATTAAAGCTATATATAAGGATTGGTTACATTCCGCACATTTCTCTATCACCTATCACCTGGTGTGAATATGGGCTACTGTTCAGTAGCCTTTACGCAATCCTGCCTGGTCTTTTGCTTGACAGAAATCTAAGGTGTTCCTGATTCTTTTGGCGATTACCTTAGTAAATTGTTTGTAGGCAACTGACAGTAAGCTGATCGTTCTATAATTTTTCAAGTCTTTGGCGTCCCGTTTCTGATGGATTAGGATTATTTTAGCGTTCTTCCAAGATACCGGTACGCTCGAGGTCATGAGGCATTGTGTATACAGGGTGGCCACTTTCTCTAGAACAATGTGCACACCATCCATCAACAAATCTGCTGTTACCTGATCCTCCCCAGCTGTCTTCCCCCTTTGCATAGCTCCCAAAGCTTTCTTTACTTCTTCCGGCGTTAGCTGTGGGATTTCGAATTCCTCTAGACTATTCTCTCTTCCATTATCGTCGGGGGGTGCCACTGGTACTGTATAAATCTCTATAGAACTCCTCAGCCGCTTGAGCTCTCTCATCTATATTAGTAATGATATTGCCGGCTTTCTCTCTTAGCGCATACATCTGATTCTTGCCAATTCCTAGTTTCTTCTTCACTGCTTTTAGGCTTCCTCCGTTCCTAAGAGCATGTTCAATTCTATCCACAATATACTTCCATATGTCAGCTGTCTTACGCTTGTTGATTAACTTCGAAAGTTCTGCCAGTTCTGCTCTAGCTGTAGGGTAGAAGTCTAGCTGTTGGGCTTTCATACATTTGCGTTTCTCGATCTGATCTTTTGTCTCCTGCGATAGCTTACTGGTATCCTGCCTAACGGAGTTACCACCGACTTCTATTGCACACTCCTTATTGATGCCCACATTATTGTCGTTCGTTGTTTCAACACTAAGGTCCTCTTCCTGAGTTAAACCCGAATGCCTGTTCTGTAGCTTGATCTGGAATTCCTCTATTTTTCCTCTTACCGGTAACTGATTGATCGGCTTCTTATGTACCAGTTTCTAACGTTGCCTCCTTAGGCCAAGGCTAATTCGAGTTCTAAACATCCTATGGTCACTGCAGCGCACCTTGTTGAGCACGTCCACATCTTGTATGATGTCAGGGTTAGCGCAGAGTATGAGGTCTATTTCATTTGTAGTCTCGCCATTCGGGCTCCTGTACGTCCACTTTCGGTTATCCCGCTTGCGGAAGAAGGTATTCATTATCCGCATATTATTCTGTTCCGCAAACTCTACTAATAACTCTCCCCTGCTATTTAGTGCCTATGCCATATTCCCCCACTGCCTCGTCCCCAGCTTGCCTCTTGCCTACCTTGGCATTGAAATCGCCCATCAGTATAGAGTATTTTGTTTTGACTTTATCCATCGCCGATTCCCCGTCTTCAGAGAAGCTTTCGACGTCCTCGTCATCATGACTGGATGTAGGGGCCTTGACCTGTACAACCTTTATTTTGTACCTCTTATTAAGTTTCACAACAAGACCTGCCACCCTCTCGTTAATACTATAGAATTCCTGTATGTTCCCTTCCAAGACTGCGAAACATTACTTTAGTTTTCTGCAGATCAATTTTTAGACCCACCCTTCGGCTTTGCCTCTCCAGATCAGTGAGCATGCATTTCAGTTGGTCCCCTGAGTTACTAAGCAAGGCAATATCATCAGCGAATCGCAAGTTACTAAGGTATTCTCCATTAACTCTTATCCCCAATTCTTCCCAATCCAGGTCTCTGAATACCTCCTGTAAACACGCTCTGAATAGCATCGGAGAGATCGTATCTCCCTGCCTGACGCCTTTCTTTATTGGGATTTTGTTGCTTTCTTTATGGAGGACAACGGTGGCTGTGGAGCCGCTATAGATATCTTTCAGTATTTTTACATACGGCTCGTCTACACCCTGATTACGCAATGCCTCCATGACTGCTGAGGTTTCGATTGAATCAAACGCTTTCTCGTAATCAATGAAAGCTATATATAAAGGTTCGTTGTATTCTGCACATATTTCTATCACCTGAGTGATAGCGTGAATATGGTCTATTGTTGAGTAGCCTTTACGGAATCCTGCCTGGTCCTTTGGTTGACGGAAGTCTAAGGTGTTCCTGATTCTATTTGCAATTACCTTAGTAAATACTTTGTAGGCAACGGACAGTAAACTGATCGGTCTCTAATTTTTCAAGTCTTTGGCGTCCCCTTTCTTATGGATTAGGATTATGTTAGCGTTTTTCCAAGATTCCGGTACGCTCGAAGTCATGAGGCATTGCGTATACAGGGTGGCCAGTTTCTCCAGAACAATCTGCCCACCATCCTTCAACATATCTGCTGTTACCTGATCCTCCCCAGCTGCCTTCCCCCTTTGCATAGCTCCCAAGGCTTCCTTTACTTCTTCCGGTGTTACCTGTGGGATTTCGAATTTCTCTAGACTATTCTCTCTTCCATTATCGTCGTGGGTGCCACTGGTACTGTATAAACCTCTACAGAACTCCTCAGCCACTTCAACTATCTCATCCATATTAGTAATGATATTGCCGGCTTTGTCTCTTAACGCATACATCTGATTCTTGCCAATTCCTAGTTTCTTCTTCACTGGTTTTAAGCTTCCTCCGCTCCTGAGAGCATGTTCAATTCTATCCATAATATACTTCCTTATGTCAGCTGTCTTACGCTTGTTGATTGACTTCGAAAGTTCTGCCAGTTCTATTCTAGCTGTAGGGTTAGAGGCTTTCATACATTGGCGTTTCTTGATCAGATCTTTCGTCTCCTGCGATAGCTTACTGGTATCCTGTCTAACGGAGTTACCACCGACTTCTATTGCACACTCCTTAATGATGCCCACAAGATTGTCATTCATTGTTTCAACACTAAGGTCCCCTTCCTGAGTTAAAGCCGAATACCTGTTCTGCAGCTTGATCTGGAATTCCTCTATTTTCCCTCTTACCGCTAACTCATTGATCGGCTTCTTACGTACCAGTTTCTTCCGTTCCCTCCTCAGGTCTAGGCTAATTCGTGTTCTTACCATCCTATGGTCACTGCAGCGCACCTTTCCGAGCACGTCCACATTTTGTATGATGCCAGGGTTAGCGCAGAGTATGAAGTCTATTTCATTTCTAGTCTCGCCGTTCGGGCTCCTCAACGTCCACCCTCGGCTTTCTCGCTTGCGGAAAAAGGTATTCATTATCCGCATATTATTCTGTTCCGCAAACTCTACTAATAACTCTCCGCTGCTATTCCTAGTGCCTATGCCATATTCCCCAACTGCCTTGTCTCCAGCCTGCTTTCTTGCCTACCTTGGCATTGAAGTCGCCCATCGGTATTGACACGTGCACTTATCTTTATCGGGCGACCCCGTTTCGCCACCTAACAAATGTAACCGCACAGCGTGGGACGCGCCTGCATATATCCGAAGTTTCTGGAAAGTTATCGACGCTTCTACCCGGCTGTCTGCTGTCGCCGAACGTTGTGTTATCTGATTTCATCGCGTGACGCGAATGGTGTAGAACATTGTGGAAGGCACGCGGGTCCGAACGATTAGTCTGGAACATTCGACGACTGCTGTATAAAAGCCGACGCGCTTGCCTCGCTGATCAGATTTTCGACGATCGCCGACTGTTTTCGCCAATTTCGTTGTGCTATAAGTGTAGCCTTTTTTTCTGGGCACAGGTTCGCCCAATAAAATCTAGTTTTGCCTTTCGCAGTATTGCCACTGTGTTCTTAACGTCACCACCACGTGACAGTATACTGTATTTTGTTTTGACCTTACCCAACACCGATTCCGCGTCTTCATAGAAGCTTTCGACTTCCTGGTCATCATGACTGGATGTAGGGGCGTAGACCTGTACAACCTTCATTTTGTACCTCTATTAAGTTTCACAACAAGACCTGCCACTCTCTCGTTAATGCTGTAGAATTCCTGTATGTTACCAGCTATGTTCTTATTAATCAGGAATCCGACTCCTAGTTCTCGTCTCTCCGCTAAGCCCCGGTAGCACAGGACGTGCCCGCTTTTTAGCACTGTACATGCTTCGTTTGGCCTCCTAACTTCACTGAGCCCTATTATATCCCAATAGGTAGTGAGGCACTGGAAGCGATAAGGGAATACATCTACTTAGGGCAGGTAGTGACGACGGATCCGGATCACGAAACTGAAATAATCAGAAGAATAAGAATGGGCTGGGGTGCGTTTGGCAAGCATTCTCAGATCATGAACAGCAGGTTGCCATTATCCCTCAAGAGAAAAGTTTATAACAGCTGTGTCTTACCAGTACTCACGTACGGGGCAGAAACCTGGAGGCTTCCGAAAGGGGCTCTGCTTAAATTGAGGACGACGCAACGAGCTGTGGAAAGAAGAAGGATTGGTATAACGTTAAGGGACAAGAAAAGAGCAGAGTGGGTGAGGGAACAACCGCGAGTTAATGATATCTTAGTGGAAATCAAGAAAAAGAAATGGGCATGGGCAGGACACGTAATGAGGAGGGAAGATAACCGATGGTCATTAAGAGTTACGGAATGGATTCCAATGTAAGGAAAGCGTAGCAGAGGGCGACAGAAAGTTAGGTGGGCGGATGAGATTAAGAAGTTTGCAGGGACAACATGGCCACAATTAATATATGACCGGGGTAGTTGGAGAAGTATGGGAGAGGCCTTTGCCCTGCAGTGGGCATAACTAGGCTGATGATGATTTCTGTATGTTACCAGCAATATTCTTATTAATCAGGAATCCGACTCCTAGTTCTCGTCTCTCCACTAAGCCGTGGTAGCACAGGACGTGCCAGCTCTTTAGCGCTGTTATGCTTCTTTTGGCCTCCTAACTTCACTGAGCCCTATTGTATCTCATTTGCTGCCCTCTAATGCCTCCAATAGCACTGCTAGACTCGCCTCACTAGATAACGTTCTAGCGTTAAACGTTGCCAGGTTCGTATTCCAATGGCGGCCTGTCCAGAGCCAGGGATTCTTAGCACCCTCTGCTTCGTCGCAGGTCTGACCGTTGCCGTGGTATGTTGCTTCGCAGGTGCTGGGGACTGAGGGCCAGGGTTTGATTGTTGTGTTCACATATAGCAGGCTGTAGCCAAGTACTGCACCAGGGTAGTCAATAGTGCTCTCGTGAGAGAGTGCGTTACCGGTTTTTGTCACCGGGATCAGGCCACACTCCAGGCCTGTTTATGCAATTTTATCAACACGCAGATTTTTTTTACTCCGGTGGAAAATTGCGCGGCACCGCGATACGAACCGCGCACCTCTTCTACGCGAGGCGGGTGTTCTACTTCTACGCCACCGCTGCACCTACGTTTGAGAAACGAAGTCTCGCAAAGTATTTTTAAAGCTGTAGCTTTCATTACATCTTCCCAAAACCAAGCAGTCTGTCAATTTTTAGGTGTTCGTGGCCAACGCGGGGCACTACATTCCCTTAGTTGTCTCATAATAATCGTCATCATCATCATCATCATCAGCAGCAGCAGCAGCAACGACATGTTTTATGTCCACTGCGGGACGAAGGCCTCTCATAGGGATCTCCGATTGCCCCAGTTCTCCGCGAGCCAACTCCAACTAGCGCCCGCGAATTTCCTATTTCATCGCTTCACCTAGTCTTCTGTCGTCCTCGATTGCGTTTCCCTTCTCTTGGTACCCATTCTGTAACCCTATGGTCCAACGGTTATCTAACCGGTGCATTACATGGCGTGTCCAGCTCTATTTTTCTCTCTTGATGTCAATTAGGATATCGTCTATACCCGTTTGCTCTCCCGTCCAAATCGCTCTCTTTCTGTCTCTTAACGTTATGCCTAGCAATATTCGTTGCATCGCAATTTGCGCCGTCCTTAACTTGTTCTCAAGCTTCGTTTTCAGTCTCCAAGTCTATGCCGCATATGTCATCAATGGTAAAGTGCACTGAATGCACACCTTCCTGTTCAATGATAATGGTAAGCTTCCAGTCAGGAGCTGGCAATGTCTGCGTAAGCAATTTAGCCCATGTTATCACTTTTTTGAATTTCCTTGTCATGATCAGGGTTCATTTTGAATATTTGACCTAGGTAAACGTATTCCTTCGCAGATTATGGAGGCCGACTGGCAATCCTAAACTCTTTTTAATTTGCTCGGCTATTTATCATTATCTTTGTCTTCTGCATATTAATCTTCAACCCCACTCTTACATGCTCTTTGTTAAGGTCCTCAATCATTTGTTGCAACTCGTCTGCATTGTTGTTGAATAGAACAATGTCATCGGCAAACCGAAGGTTGCTGAGATATTCGCCGTTCATCTTTACTACTAAGTCTTCCCAGTTTAATAGCTTGAATACTTCTTCCAAGCATGCAGTGATAAGCATTGGAGAGATTGTGTCTCCCTGTCTGACCCTTTTCTTTATAGGTATCGTCCTGTTCTTGTGTAGAATTCAGGTAGTTGTAGAACCTCTGTAGGTATTTTCCAAGGTATTTACGTAAGCCTTCTGTACTCCTTGATTACGTAATGCCGCTATGACTGCTGGTATCTCTAATGAATGAAATGCATTTTCGTAATCTATGAAAGCCGTATGGAGAGGCTTCTTATACTCTGCGGATTTCTCGATAACCTTATTAGTGAGATGGATGTGATACATTGTAGAGTATCCCGTCCTGAAGCCAGCCTGTTCCCTTGGTTGTCTAAAGTCCAGCGTTGCCCTTATTCTATTGGAAAATATTTTGGGTAATATTTTATATAATACTGGGGAATAAGCTTATAGGACTAATATTTTTCAATTTTTTAACGTCTCCCTTTTTGCGGATTAGTATAGTGTTTGCATTCTTGCACTTTTCTGGGACCCTTGCAGTCGATAGACACTTCGTACAAAGAGCCGCCAGTTTTCCAAGCATTATGTATCCTTCATCGTGGATGATATCGCCTGTTATTTCATCTTCTTCTGCCGCTCTTTCTCGTTTCATGTCTTTCAAAGCCCTCCTGACCTCATCGGTAATTACCCGAAGAGTTCCTCTATCCACTTCCTTACTGTGCTTAATTGAGGTGTCCTGACTCTCTAGGTGCTGTACAGGTCAGTAAAGAATTCTTCCGCTGTTTTAATATATCTCCAAGATTGCTGATGATATTACCCTGCTTCTCTTTCATTGCGTACATCTTCGCTTGTCCTATTCCAAGTTTCTTCTGATTTCAGGCTGCGTCTATTTTTTGTGGCTTCCTCGGTCTTTCTCACATTATAGTTTTGGATATCACTTATTTTTCCCTTCTTGATCAGTTTTGACAATTCCGTGAATTCTATCTTCTTTTTTGAGTAGGACATTTTCATTTTTTTGTCGTTTCTTTATTAATTCCTTTGTTACTTGGGAGGCCTTGCCTACTGGTTGCCTTGGTGCCTTGCCTCCCACTTCAATTGCTACCTCTGAAGCCAGCCTAGTTACGGTTCCGTTCGTTGGCTCTATGCCATCACTATCCCTCTGTTCTAAGGCTGGATATTTTTTTGCAAGTACCAGCCTTGATTTGCCCGCTTTTACCCTTACTGCCTCTAGGTTGACCTGTTTCTTCTTGACCAATTTTGCTCTTTCTTTCTTCAAAGTCAGGTGAATCCTAGCCCTCACTAACCTATGCTCACTGCACTTTACCCTACCGATTACTTCTACATACTGCACTATGCAGCGTTCAGCAGAAACTATGACGTCAATTTCTTTGCTTGTTTTCGCATGAGGGCTTTTCCAGGCCCACTTTCTGTTGCTACGCTTCATGAAAAAAGTGTTCATTATACGAAGCTTATTTCTTTCTGCAAATTCTCCCAGCATCCCTCCTCTAGCGTTCCTAAAATCGACGCTATAGGTGCCAATTGCTTGTACCCCAGCCCGTTTTCCCCCACTTTTGCATTGAAGCCGCCCATTACTACAGTATACTGAGTTTGCACATTTCTCATCGCTTATTCAACATCTTCGTAAAACTGATCTACATACTCATCTTTGTGACTGCATGTGGGAGCGTAGGCTTGAACTACCCTTTATCTATACCTCTGAATGAGTTTGATTACGACTACAACTACCCACTCATTAATGTTGTAGAATTCGTCAATGTTTCCCGCTATGTCCTTATGGATTAGGAACCCTACCCCGTATCTTCTTATCTAGGAGACTTCTATAGCGGAGGACATGCCCGTTATTCCGCCTCACCAGTTCTATCCTCACTAAGGACAATGATATGCCAAACAATGTCGGATATTTCGTCAAGGATTCCTGCTAAGCTAGCCTCGCTCGAGAGGGTTGGGGTGTTAAACGTTGCAAGGGTCTGTTTCCATTGGCGGCCTCTCCGGACCGAGGGATTCTTAGCACCCCCTGCTGCGTTACAGGTCTGATGCCAGCCTCAGTCAGGTGCTCCGCAGCTGCTGGGGACTGAGGGCCATTGGGTAATTGAGTGAGCCATTTGGGAGGGGGCGGATGAATACTGCACTAGGGAGGCGAATTCCTGTTCTGGTGAGGGAGTGTCGCTTCGAAGTTTAGTGGCCCTTGATAATTTGGTTGTACCTAGATTAGAATAGCCCCACTCGCTCTTGGCATCATTTGGCGGTGACAGGCGTCACTCCTAGCATGCAGGTGTTGTGCACTGGAGGAGTTGAATTTGAAGTTCACCATCATACAAAAAAAGAAAGAAAAAACTCTTATAGCGAAATTCAAACTTCCGACTATGGCAACCGAGCATTCGACATAGTCAGATAAACCCACTGGCGGCGAGGCTACCTTATCGCCGATAAGTGCAGCCAAGAAGGCCCTACATGCCTAAGAACTTCTTTGATTAATCCGCGATAAAAGTTTTCGACGCGTAACTCAATATAGAACGATTGCTAAACGGTTCTGGCCTCCTAGTTCCGGAATGAAACGTGTGCGGCCGGCCCTGAACTTGGCTAGGTAAACCCTACAGGCGTACTGAAGATCACACATACGCAAGCGCTCGTCGATTCGGCTTGGCAAAAACTACACAGCCGACTGCGACTCTAGTTAAAAATAATAATATTGTGCACGATGCGCTTACTTCGAGTCAGTCACAGTCAATTTCGTACATCTCAAATGCTTGAAAAGGTGCTTGAAATTTTACGCGCAATAGGGGCTTTGCTGATTGCAGCAGGTGACAGGGCATAGTATTATTCAATGTTTCTAACATCGTGGTTTCGAAGTCACCCGTGCGCATGTGGCCATGAACGCGGCTCGATATAGGATACATTTTCGGCGAACTTGAACAATACCTAAATGTAGTGTGGAAAAAAAAGAAAATGAGAAAAATAAACACTTTCAGCGCTTACAGGGAATTTACTAGTGAAGTGTTCAGGGCGGTACACCAAACAAGTAATGGTCTCGGCTGCCTGTCTCACACATCGCAGGAGTCATTCTTAACAAGATGTAACTGATACTGAATCGTCGCCCAAGACTGAGGCGCAAAAAAGAAAATATATTTCCTGGGTGATACCGGGAAGTATGATGGTAGTCTGGGAGTATTATCTGATAGCGTGCGCTGCGATTCTGGACCGATTCTAATGCGTTTGAAAGGTGAGCAAGGCATGGTTCCCATAGCGAAGAGGCGTACTCGAGTTTTAGCGATGAAGGTGTCACATTAATGTTCCAGCGTAAATAGCTAAGCATCCGGTTAGCGTTGTTACATATGGGTGATTTCACGCCAAATAAATCAGCGTTTATTCGACCACCACAGATAAAGCTGCAAAAAGTTCCACATGTTTGTTGGAGTTCAAAACTCATCCTCCAGGTTTATTTTTCCTCCCGAAAACTTTGAAAAATTTTGACGACAATTTGTTTTTTTTCTGCCAAGCAGAGCTAGACGGCATCAATCAACACTTTTTTTCTCAAAGATACATTGTATGATCCACTCCTTCGAATAGCGTATATGGCAACCCAAATATGCGATGTGACAGCAAAAATTGACAATTTCATAAATGTTGGAATACTTCAATTGGTGGTGGCACTAGCAAAAGCGTGTTAAATTGCAAAGTTTGAGTTTTTTCTCGGAACGTATAAAAACCTGGAAGTCACATACAAAATATATACCGGTAGCCCAGTTAGCATTGTACAGGTAAAAAATATTTAAAGTATTGAAGGATTAGCAATTCGCATGGAAAAAAATTGTAAATTTAAGTTTTTTTTTGCAATAAGCTCCATATTCAAGGTAATAAAAGGTGCCTTGGTGGTCGGCCTAAAAATATATGCATTACATAATTAAATAGCCCTACGTGTCTACTATGCATGTCGGAAGTTAAAAGAAGCTATTTTTTTTTAAACGCAAGAACTTATTTTTTTTAATTTTTCAGTACGTGGAACAGCGTACATGTATGAATCGTAGCCGTCCTGCAAAGTCGTATTGGCAACAAACAAAGTGAGCCCAAGAAATCATTCAGCGAGGAGCTTGTGGCTTTTTTATTGTACGCAAACCAAGACAAGCAATTTCCAACGCCGTATCTCTGACTTTTTTTTCCATGACTACGAGAATTTAATGTCAACCGCGTTTGAATACATGAGCCTGAACATAGCTGGTATCACTTTTAGAGCCGAGCACGTGTGGGCTCTAGAACAGCTTTAACACTTCTTGTCTTCGACGAAGACTTGAATGCAACCTTTAGTTGAAAAAGTGACGTCGGCAGAAAATAATGTAAAGACCTGGTTCAGTTAATGCGCATAGGATTCGCAAACCAGAACGACAGTTGTACCTCCCGCATAGATATTGCACTTCCCGGCACCCAAATTGGATTTATATGTAAAAGGCTTTCGAGTGCCCAGTCGTACAGCTCAAACGGTGTCAAAATCTGCCTTGAGAAAGGCCTTTGTAGGCTTGGCTTGGAAGCAAACCGTTTCAGGGTGCCACCCACCTCACCACAGGCACTTCTTCCGCGTGATGTAGCAAAAAAAACAAATGCCATGTAGCATCCAAAGTAAAATCTTCCTGGTGGTAGCACAGGTTTGCGAAATTCTTTCTGTTCTTATACTGGGAAGCAGCCCCATCCGAAATGTAGCACACTAGTTCTACCTGCAGCATGTCTACTTTAGGTTGATCCGTTAGCACCTCCTGTAATGTCGAAACAGTGGCAGTCGTATGGTCGAGGCATTCGGATATCACTACGTACGATTGAGCATGTGGTTCATCAGAAGCGTCCAATGAGCGAGAGTAGACTACACTTTGGTGTACTCTTGCTTGAGAGTTGTCCCCGTATATTGACTGTGGGGCGTTCTGAATGAGAAAGCTGTAGTTTTCAGAGAAATCCACTAAAATTATGGCTTTCAAATTGCGTAGGTGCCGAGCTTGGAGCTTGCTGACAAAGTGATGCAACCTTAAGTCGCTTATCATCTCAAGGAGACGGTCTACTACGTAATCGGCAGCGCACTCCACTAGCCCACTGACGGGCAGAAATACTTGCTGCCAAATCCCGGTTCAGTGCAGGAGAGCTCAATATCAGCGATTTGAGCGACGGATTTCCACGGCAATTGCTGCATATACCGGTCATACAGCGCTCATTCGTTATCTCACACAGTCTAAGTTCACGTTCATCTAGGCTGTCCGTTCTAATCACGAAGGTGTTTTTCACTTGTGTCGTCTCATGACTGTCTTTGGGTCCCAGTGAGCACGGCAAAATGTGTTCATCTGAAAATTGAAAAGAAATTCACCGATTTCAGGGCGAGGTTTTATTGATATTGCTTTGCGTAAACGATGCGAGCGCTCTTTCTGCGTTTAATTTATACTTATGCGTAAATATTTCAATTTACGGATGTATGAAACATACGTTTCAAATGTGCAGGTCTCTCTGGGGAAATAAAGCAGTCGTGAAGTTCCATGTGCAATTGGAGGATGGTTTACCTGGCACACACCAAGCCCAAACCGCATTGCACTGAAGCGTGCGTCTGTTTGCAATGAACTGCAGATGATCCCACCGTTTCCCTTTCGTCTTCATCGCAGACGATGCTAGCTTTGTCGTCTGGATCCCAGGCCGGCAAGCTTGGGCTGCGGAGCACCGGAATCAGTTCTCTACCTAGCTTGACTAGCGTCAGAAAGAGGCCGGTGCTCACACGAAAATAAAAAAAAAAAAATCCTTTCTTCTGTTTAAAACTTAATACCTTTTTATACCTTCCCACATGCACAGTAGACACGTAGGGCTATCTAATGATGTAAATTATAAATTTTTAGGCCGAAACCCAAAGCACGTTTTTTTACCTTGAATATGGAGCTTTTTGCAAAAGAAATGGAAACTTACAATTTCTTTCCATGCGAACTGCTAAACCTTTGATACTTTAAATATTTTTCAGCTGTACTATGTTAACTGGGCTACCAGTATATATTTTATATGTAACTTCAAGGTTTTTCTACGTTCCGAGAAAGAAAACTCAAGCTTTGCAATTTTACACGCTTTTGCTAGTTGCCAGAACCAATCAAAGTATTCAAATATTTATAAAATTGGCGATTTCTGCAGTCACATCGCATCTTTGAGTTGCCATAAAAGCAATTTGAAGGAGTGGATCATACAATGTGTCCTTGAGCAAAAAAACGATGATTGATGCCGTCTAGCTGAGCTTGGAAGGAAAAACAAATTGTCCTCAAAATTGCACAAAATTTCCTGCAAGGAAAAATAAACATGGAGGAGGAGTTTTGAACTGCAACAAACATGTGGAAAAGTTTTCAGCTATATCTGTGATGGTCGAAAAAGGCTGGTTGATTTGGCGTGGGATCACCCATATGTACTCAACATGCTTCTTCCAAGATAGGTTAGTGGTCTTGTGTACTCGTAGATATTTATACGGCGTCGCTTCTTCTAGCGCGGAATCTTCGAGATGATAGTTGTAAACATTATTACAAGTTGGTTACCTGAAATTCTCATTACATTGCATGTATAGCATTTAGGCGCATGTTCCATGACGCACACCAAGCTGAAATATTCGATTCGATTCGATTAGCTGATATTCGATTCTTGCGCTGCTAATGTAATCGCACCGATAGAAAATTGGCTGCCTAACATAATCTGCGATAACGAGTTGTTTGTTTTTGAAATAAACTACGTGAGTTACCGTCGCTATCGTGATGACAAAATTGAAGGTGGTGTGTTTGTTGCTGTTGCCGATAAATTAAAGTATAGTGTTGTTGCCCTTAGCACAAACTTTGAATTTATTTGTGTCCGTACTCATATAAACCATAAATGTGTTCTATTCCATGCGTGTTATCGACCACGAGGTTCGGCACCTACCTTCTGCAGTGATCTCCATGATGTACTAAACCACTTCGTCTTGCTGTTTTCACATCCGGCAAAATTCCTTCTAGGTGAATTTAATCTACCAAAAATTAGATGATCTGGACCCTCCACTGTTGCGGAAGGATCATGCGAAAGACAATCATTCCTTGAACTGTGTACGAACTTTAATGTAACGCAACTTGCATCAATACCTACAAGATTTGGGACCACAGCGTCTAATGCTTTAGACTTAAACTCGCTACTGAGCCTCAACTTGTGAATTTGATTGATTACTTTCCCGGTGTACGCGACCACATCTTCATTTATATCACTATCAAACAGCACGTCTCTCCTGCTGTCACAGACCTTAAATTGATCAAAGTTTACGCGAGAGGCAACTATGCTGGAATTAAAACCGAACTCTCATTATTCGTTGAGGAATACATACCTTGCTTATTCGATCGCACAGTTGCAGCAAACTGGAAATTATGCAAAACAAAGCCGCATTACTAGAAGCTAAATATGCTTCACCTAGTAAGATTTCCTAAGAGGGCCCCTCACCAGGCCCCAAAGCAAATTTTGGTTATACGCTGGAACCCGTGACGTGTCCTCTGGGGAGCATCCTGCCGCGAAAATGTTCGGAATCGGCTCACTAATAGGCGAGATATAAATCTAACGCCGCGAACCCACGATTTTCAGCAGGCGGCACCACTGCCAAGTGAGACGCTCTCTCAACTCGCCCTGTCTAGCCTCCGCAAATTCCTTCCTGCGTTCTTTTATACCGGACCTCGAGGTTCGCCTGACGCATATGTCACGGGCCCTGCTTTCATTTCTTTTTTGTCCTCGCTTTTATTTTTGCAGCACTGCGCACATGTTGATAGCGTTGCGCGCGACTTCTTCTGGTTGTCTCGCTTCGCCCAGCTCACAATTTTGCGCGCTGTGCGCAAGGACACATGACTCGTGTATCGTTCAGTGCTATATGAATACTGAGGCGGAACAATCGGATCGCAGAGCATGATCACGCGGTGGTACACGGTAGAAAATTGCATTGTTTCGGTAGCTGCTCACAGAACTGCAAGACCGTGGGAACAAGCAGACGAAGCAGAAGTTCATCTCTCTTGCTTCAGGGCGAAGTAAAACAAAAAAACACGCGGACATTCCGTTTATGTGTATTTTTATTTCTCTAAACTTGAGTTCGTCAATTCAAGCAACAGATCACACAAATAACAGATGTTGCCTTTAATAACTCTTGAAGTCACGTGTCACCACGAGCGACGTCACATTGCGGGCACGACTACGTAAGCTGAGGAAACTGAGTACGTCACTGTCCGGCTTGCAGCACGATCGCCGCGAGGGAAAGGGAAAACAGCATTCGGATTGAAATTTTTTATATTCTTTTTCTTCAGCATTGATTTAGACGCAGTGAAGGTCTTAGATGGCAAGGCTAAAGGCAGCACATTGTCTGCCTGGCTTAGGCCTCATCACCCATACATTGCTCAACAGTGAGGTAGCGTATTATAACATATGGATAGTATACACACAAATCAATAGCGTGCATTTAGATATAAATAGCATACATTACAAACATACGAGCATTAAATACAACAATCTCTGTACAACTTTCTAAGTAAAAACAATTTAGGATCAACAGAGTAGTATGAACAAGAAAAAAGATTTATATATACAAAAGAACAATGTGAAACCGAGTAAAATAATTATTCATAAAACACACAAGAAACAAATTAGCACAATGTCAATCAGAAAGGCAAAGCAAATATTTTTTCATAACAGTTTTAAAGCAGTTTACTGCTCTGAAGTTTTGCGGGATAGTGCTCGTGTTAGGTTGTGCATCTACGAAGGGTGGGACTAAGTATGCTAGTTGTTTTCTACCGTAGTTCGTCCTGAAAAATGGAACCCTAATATTGTCACGTGGTGGTGACGTCGAAGAACACAGTAGCAATACTGTGAACGACAAAACTAAATTTTATTGGGCGAACCTGTGCCCACAAAACAGGCTACACTTATATCAGCACAACGATAGCGGCGAACACCGTCGGCGATCGTCGAAAATCTGATCAGTGGGTCAAACGCATCGGCTTTTATACAGCAGTTATCGAATGTTCCAGACTAATCGTTGGGATCCGCATTCCTTCCACAAAGTTCTACACCATTCGAGTCACGCGATGAAATTAGATAACACAAGGTTCGGCGACAACAGACAGCGGATAGAAGCATCGATAACTTTCCAGAAACTTCGGATACATGCAGGCGCGTCCCGCGCTTTGCGATTACATTTGTTAGGCGGCGAAACGTGGTCGCCCGATAAAGATAAATACACGTGTCAATATTGTCATGCCTAAAATTGTATTGGGTATAACTTGAGAGGTGGTTTTGATAAAAAAGGAGTGAATTTTTCTCGTGTTCGCCTCGTATGTAAATAGCGAGCGTCAGTTCGTACAGTTGTATAATTTTTAAAAGTGTATGTTTTATGAAAAAAGGTGCCGGGTGACCGCGGGGTCCAAGGTTCTCAACACAGTGAACTGCTTATTTTTGGAGACATATCAATCTATCCAAGTTTGATTTGAATGTAGTCCCCCATACCAACAGGGAATAACTAAGATGGGACTGAATTAAAGCATAATACAGACGGCGTTTCAACAAAGTGGGAACAAGGTATCTAATCTTAAACAGTATGCCTATTGACCTACAAATGTTAGAATGAATCTTGGTTACATGAGGTGTAAAACTGAGATTCTGATCAAAAAGTACACCTAAAAATATAAAAGCTGAAGTCCTCTAGATTACACAACTATCGAACTTTACTGAAAAAGCAGTCATGAGGCCTATTTCTAGGCGTAAAAACCATATACAGGAAACTCTCAGTTGTACGAACGTCGGTTTATCGAATATTTCAGAATAACGAACTTTTTAAGAATCCCCGGCCGTTTTCCTATTGACTCTATGGAAAAATGTTTCACTTAAACGAATTTCGGAACAGTCAATATTTCAGTTGAACGAACTCGCTCAGAGGGCCAAGGCTTGTTTTTACTATCAGAACCGATGCCCGCCCTCACCAAACCGCCGCTCCAGCGGCAATATAACGTCGCTGGCGCTACAGCGCCCCTGGGGCAAAGCGGCGGCGCGGAAAACGAAAGGTAACAAGGCATGGCCTGCGAGATCGCCGCACAAAACGAGCAAGCATGTAATCTCGGAGGTCATGAACAAAGTAACATCGCTGGCTCTTACAACGCCGCCAGAGCAAAGCGGCGATCTGTCACACGACAAACCGCGTGGTGTGTGTTTTTTTCCGACCGGCTAGTTGTGGCATGGTCATCATCTCTTTCTTTCGAAGAAGAGGCGAAGAAGACGAAGAAGAGGCAACTGCCGAGCCAGTTTCATGCCCTATAACTCAAGCTGAGGTTGTAGGGTACATAGGAAAGTTGAGAGACTTTGTGTCTCAACAGCAAGCGGTACCAGAAGAAGTGTACAAAAACATTGACTCTTTGGACAGTTTTGTTACTTCCTGTGCTTTAAAAGTACAAGTGCAGAAGAAGTTTACATATTTATTTTCTAAGTGAGAAAGGCAGCATTATAACTGTTATGAACCTTGTACTTGTTGATATGTACAAATTCCATTTCACACATTTTGAACACTATGGATGGCATGTCTTTTGCTCCATGAATTGCACTTCCAACTTTTGACTCTGTATGCGATGTCTTATGTTGGTCTAGTGAACATTGACTTTAGTGACCTTTCAGTTAAGTGAACTAATCCTTCGGTCCCTTGAAGTTCACGCAAGTGACAGTTCACTGTATTTAGTTTTATTGTCTTTTAACAGTAGGTGGTTCACTGATCACTAAAAGTTGATCTAACGTTTTATTAGCTGTAATTTCTAGCACTCGTAGACTGTCACCTGAGAAAAACAAACAGACGGCATTTCAACCAAGTGGGAAGAAGGTATCTAATCTTAAACAATATGCCTATTGACCTACAAATGCTAGAATGAATCTTCATTACATGAGGTGTAAAATTCAGGTTTTCATCAAAAAGGACACCTAAAAATATAAAATCTGAAGTCCGCTCAATTACACCATTATCCAACTTTACAGAAAAAGCACAGTCATCAGGCCTATTTCTAGGCTTAAAGACCACATATTTAATTTTATTGACTTTTAACTGTAGGTGGTTCACTGATAACCAAACTAAAAGTTGATCTAACCAATTATTAGCTGTAATTTCAAGCACTCGTACACTGTCACCTGAGAAAAACAAACTTGTGTCGTATGCATACAAGACTATATCTGGAGTAAGCAGTACGTTTACAATATCGTTTACGTTTAGAATACAGAACAATGGACCCAAAATTGACCCTTGAGGGACACCGAGTGCAATTTCTTTCTTTTGAGAACAAAACCCATTATAACACGTGTATTGCTGTCTTGCAGTGAAGTAATACCGGTTTTAGGGCCACTCCGCGAACTCCGTAGTATGACAGTTTATTAAATAGGATGGTGTGTTCAATGGAGTCGAAAGCTTTTCTAATGTCCAGGAAAAGACCAACCGTATATAGTTTGTTCTCGATGTTAGTCAGGAGTATTTCTTTGATCTTAAGAAGTGCCATTTCAGTAGATCTCTGTTCACGGAAAGCAAGCGCTTGGTCCACAAGGGCGTGGTCTACAATTATTTAAATCAGCGACAGGGCCTCCCTTATACAACACAATCACTTTGGCAATTTTCATAGAATCGGGAAAAATGCCATTCCCGAAAGCACTGTTACAGATATGGCATAATGGAGCCGAGACAACATCAGCAACAGATATGATTGGTGCTGCTTTTATGTCATCAGCCCCTGTCGCAGTATCTTTCTTTAAGGCCTTCCACAACGGAATACACCTCCATTTCAGTGCAATGTGATAGGAAGATAGAATTGGAAGTCTTGTAGTTTAGAAATTTTTCAGATGCCAGTAATGAACCACTCGAGTGGAATGACCCACAACCAAGTAAAGAATGATCGTTGAATTTATTGGCCAAGGAAGTTTCACTGTATTCAGTGCCACCAAACGTTAGACTATTCGGGTTTGTGGTTTACTGAGTTCCTTTGAACCTGCGAACTGCATTCCATAATATCTTTGGATTGTTTGATACCATAGATACCTGTTTCTAGCTTTTTTGAGGTCTGAAGTCAACTTGTTTCTTATTTTCTTGTATTCACTTAGTATAGCAAGATCCCTGTACCGAATAAATGTGTCAAATAATTTGTCTCGTTTTTTCATTCTTTTATACATCTCTCTAGTCACCCACGGCTTCCTAGCTTTCTTGTAGGTCCTTATTTGTTGTAATGGGAAAGCAGCATCATAGCACGACTTTATTATCTGAATAAACGTATCATACGAAATAGTCGGATCATTTTCGCTATACACTTTAGGCCAGTCTGTATTCTCTATCATTGAGCGAAAAGCACTCATATTCTAATCGCTAAAGTGGTGACAGAAACAAAGCTTCTTTTGTTTTGATGTCGTGGCAAAAAACAAAATACTGGCAAATGATCACCTAAATCAGAGGTGAGAATTCCCCAAAAAACATCATTTGGATCGTGGTTCGTGTTACTTATATCAATTAATGATTCAGAATCTGGCGTTATTCTGGCTGGTGAGTAAATTGTGTTAGCGTAATTATAAGAATGTAGTACGTCAATGAATTGTTGAGTGTGAGCAGTAGGTAATAATATGTTAATGTTAATATCGCCACCCAAAACAACCGGGAGACTTAGATCAGAAGCATATTCCAATATTTTGGTAATGAATTGAATGAAATCATCAAGGTCACCTGAAGGAAGGCGGTATTTTGAAGCAATTAGGTATTTACAGCATTTTACAGCAATACATTCATGGGAATCAGTAACGCACGAGAATTCACACAGAAGCTCGTAGGACCGATCGTTTTTAAATAAAGTGAAGTACCTCCACCACGGCGGTGTTTACGATAAACACCTTCACATTTAAAACCATCAAATTGAATAATATCATCTGCGCTTGTGAACCACGTCACGGTAAAATCTAGAACTTCGAATGTATGTTCTAAAGATTCCAAATAAGTTTCAGTTTCCATATATTTATTTTTCAGGCTCTTATCATATAAATGAAAGATAGATAGCTTGTTATCTTTTAGAAAAAAATGAGGCATTTACGGCAGAAGTAAATAAAGAACGGTCATAGTAAGCTGATGCGCATGTACCCGCCATGAGAAAAGAAAGTAATTTATAACGCTCAGAAGGCACGAAAAAGTCAGCGACTCAAATCAGCTTCGCATGCAATACGGATTCCGCGCTCGCCCTGTGCCCTGCGCACGAACAGTTTGCGTCCCTATGCCAAGCGAATTGGTTATGCTTTTCCTGACATCATAGCTTCATCTCCCACAGAAGCTTTTTGTTTTCTGGCGTCAAATTATCAAGGAAGTAAACATTCGATTTCCTTGCTTTCAAATCACTCTTTTTCGTCATCCATTCGTCCCGCGTGATACGGGATACAAAACGGACGAGTAGTACAGGTTCTTTGCGTGGTTCGGGTGTAAACCTATGCATGAATTCAGCATCTGCTCGAGAAATTTCAGCAAGTTGCAGTGTGTTCGCTAAGTTGTTTACTTTGTCAAGCAGTTCTTCATTGTCATTGTGCGGAAGACCATGAATTTCCAAATTTTGGTGCCTACTATGCTGCACATGTTGGTTAATTTGCTTTCGCAGTTTAGGAATTTTTTCTTGGCCGTTGTTTACCTCAGCTTCTCTGACCTTTTTTTTTCAAACCAGCTATCTCTAAAGAATGTGTTTTCATCGTAGGCAGCACTTCATCGTACACATCCGAGAAATGCTGCACAGTTTGCTCTAATTTGCCTAAAGTGTGCTTCAGCAGCATGAGTTCTACTTTATTCATAATGGCCGGTAGTTGCATCAACTGCTTGTTAATTTCAGACAACATCCGTTTAACTCCTGAAGCTTGCTTGTGTTTCTCTTTTCGCAGGTCAGCGGCCATTCGGGCTGCTAATAGAACACACGTCTGACATTTCCAATTATTCTTCGTCGTGTCATCTTGTGCCCTCAGCGGACGTAGTCACGCCTCAGCATGCGCCGAGGTGGTCGCCAAAGCCGCATTCTGGGCACATAGAGTACGAGTCTGATTCTGGGTGTCATTGCAGACTAGACAAAGTACAGGCAGAGGCATTTCTAAAGAAAGCGCATCATAGTAACATTAGAAGCAGCAATGGTAGTGGCAGGGAGCAAGCAAGACTTCTACTAAAAGGTACAGTTTGCACCAGCACAAACCTGCATATATCGAAGAACTTGGCTACACTTTCTGCGATGCTATTCGCCAACACCACCGCGGAGCAAATGCCATTTCAGACCTTTGGACGTTAGGTAGTGATGTAATACGTTGCAGACACGATCGTTAGTGCGCATTGTATGCTCTGCACTTGTCAGCTATATATGGCCAGACCTGGTGAGGGGCCCTATAAAGAAGCGCTCGCCTTGGCTTTCAATTGCCCTGAAAAGAATGTTATACAAGAAAAAACTACGTTTTCATCTCGCAAAGCCGGACAGAACTCGTCGGTATGCATATAGCGAAGCTTTGCGCATTTATAGAACTGTGACAGGAAGAGGTAAGCACGTGTTTTTCAATAGCACTTTGTCTTCCTTTCTTTCAACAAACTCAAGGAGGTTTTGTAGGACAATCAAGCCTGCAAAGAAAAACGACATATCCCTCGCAGACGCTGATGGCGATGTCATGACTAGTGAAGACTGCTGTGCAGTAGTAAACAATACCTTCGCGAATACATTTACGGGAGTTCATGCTGCCCCAACACTGTGCATGTACAAACGCAATATTTTTCCTATGAACCCAGTTATTATTGAATTTACATGAATTATGAAGATAATCCAGGACTAGAAACAGTCGTCTAGCTGCGGTGTTGAAGAAATTATTTTAAAATTTTCGAAAAACACTGCAGTATATTCATCTGTAATTTTTATGTACCTCTTCACCCAATCTCTTGCAAGCACATCATTACCTGCAGATTGGAAGGCAGGGAAAGTCGTCCCTCTTTTTAAATTCGTTAAGCCATTTCCAACTCCTAATTATGGAGCTATTTCACCAACAAGCATTCCCTGCAAACTTCTTGAGCACTTAATCTACTCCAACCTCATCTCCTTTCTTGAATCAAACTCATTCTTCACTCCTTCTCAGCGTGGTTTCCGTTAAAGTTACTCCTGTGAAAAACAATTCATATGCTTGATTAATAAGTTAGCTTCCTCTTTAGACGAAGGACTACTAGTTGATTGCGTCTTCCTAGACTTTGCCAAGGCATACGACAAGGTTCCACACCAACTGCTGCTCGTTAAAATCAGTGCCCTAAATATAGATCCTAACATACTGAAGTGGATTGAATGCTTTCTTACTAACTGCACGCAATTTGTCACTGAAAATACTTCGCTGTCACAGCATTGTGCAGTTCAGTCACGTGTACCACAAAGCTCGGTCTTAAGACCATTGCTATTTCTTATATATATCAAAGACGTCCCCGGCCCAATTAACTCGTCAATTAAATTCTTCGCAGATGACGGCGTCCTTTACCATTACGTAATAAATTCACAGGACCCTTTTATCCTGCAGACTGACCTGGACATTATCTGGAACTAGTGTTACAAGTGGCATCATCTTCATCAGCCTGGTTACGCACACTGCAGGGCAAATGCCTCTCCCATCCTTCGGCAACTACCACGGTCATGTACTAATTGGGACCATGTTGTCCCTGCAAACTTCCTATTCTCATCCGCCCACCTAACTTTCTGTCTCCCCCCCCCTGCTACGCTTCCCTTCCCTTGGAATCCAGTCCGAAGCCCTTAATGACCATCGCTCGTCTTCCCTCCTAATTTCATGTCCTGCCAATGCCCATTTCTTTTTCTAGCTTTCAACTATGATGTCATTACCTCGCGTTTGTTACCCTCACCCAATCTGCTTTTTTCTTATCCCTTAACTTTACGCCAATAGTTCTTTCCATAGCCCATTGCGTCGTCCTCAATTTAAGTAGAACCCTTTGCTTAAGCCTCCAGGTTTCTGCCCCGTACGTGAGTACTGGTATAACACAACTGTTATCCACTTTTCTCTTGAGGGATAATGGTAACCTGCTTTTCATGATCTGAGAATGCCTGCCAAACGCACCGCAGCCCATTCTTACTCTTCTGTTTATTTCAGTATTATGATCCGGATCCGCGGTCCCTACCTGCCCTAAGTAGATGCACTCACCTACCACTTCCAATGCCTTGCTACCTATCGCAAACTGCTGTTCTCTTCCGGGACTGTTAAACATTAGTTTTCTGCAGATTAATTTTTAGACCCACCCTTCGGCTTTGCGTCTCCAGGTCAGTGAGTATGCATTGCAATTGGTCTCCTGAGTTACTAAGCAAGGCAATATCATCAACGAGACGCAAGTTGCTAAGGTATTCTCCATCAACGTTTATCCCCAATTCTTCCCACTCCAGGTCTCTGAATACCTCCTGTAAACATGCTGTGAATAGCATTGGAGATATTGTATCTCCCTGTCTGACGCCTTTCTTTATTGGGATTTTGTTGCTTTCTTTGTGGAGGATTACGGTGGCTAGGAGCCGCTATATAGATCTTTCAGTATTTTTACATATGGCTTGTCAACACCTTGATTACGTAATGCCTCCATGACTGCTGAGGTTTCGACTGAATCAAACGCTTTTTCGTAATCAATGAAAGCTATATATAAGGGCTGGTTATATGCCGCACATGTCTCTATCACCTGATTGATTGTGTGAATATGGTCTTTTGTTGAGTAGCTGTTACGGAATCCTGCCTGGTCCTTTGGGTGACAGAAGTCTCAGGTGTTCCTGATTCTATTTGCGATTGCCTTTGTAAATACTTTATAGGCAACAGACCGTAAGCTGATCGATCTATAATTTTTCACGTCTTTGCGTCCCCTTTGTTACGGATTAGGATTATGTTAGCGTTCTTCTAAGATTCAGGTACGCTCGAAGTCACGAGGCATTGTGTTTATAGGGTGGCCAGCTTTTCTTGAAGAAACAGGCCACCAATCTTCAACAAATCAGCTGTTAGCTGATGCTCCCCAGCTGCCTTCCCCCTTTGCATAGCTCCCAAGGCGTTCTCTACATCTTTCTGCATTACTTGAGGGATTTCAGTTTCCTCTAGTCTATTCTCTCTCACATTATTGTCGTGGATGCTACTGGTACTGTATAAATCTCCATATAACACCTCAGCCACTTGAACTATCTTATCCATATTAGTAATGACATTGCCGGCTTTGTCTCTTAACGCATACATCTGATTCTTGCTAATTCCTAGTTTCTTCTTCACTGCTTTTAGGCTTCCTCCGTTCGTGAGAGCATGTTCAATTCTATCCATATTATAGTTCCTTATGTCAGCTGTCTTACGCTTGTTGATTAACTTAGAAAGTTCTGCCAGTTCAATTCTAGCTGTAGGGTTAGAGGTTTTCATACACTGGCGTTTCTTGATCAGATCTTTCGTCTCCTGCGATACCTATCCGGTACCCTGTCTAACGGAGTTACCACCGACTGCTGTTGCAGACTCCTTAATGATTCCCATAAGATTGTTGTTCATTGCTTCAAACTAAGGTCCTCTTCCTGAGTTAAAGCCGAATACCGGTTCTGTAGCTTGATCCGGAATTCCTCTAGTTTCCCTTCTACCGCTAACTCATTGATTGGCGTCTTATATACCAGTTTCTTCCGTTCCCTCCTCAAGTCTAGGCTAATTCGAGTTCTTACCATCCTATTGTCACTGCAGCGCACCTTGCCGAGCACGTCCACATCTTGTATGATGCCAGGGTTAGCGCAGAGTATGAAGTCAATTTCATTTCTGGTCTCGCCAATCAGGCTCCTCCACGTCCACTTTCAGTTATCCCGCTTGCGGAAGAAGGTATTCATTATCCGCATATTCTTCTGTTCCGCAAACTCTACTAATAACACTCCCCTGCGATTCCTAGTGCCTATGCCATATTCCCCCACTGCCTTGTCTCCAGCCTTCTTCTTGCATACCTTGGCATTGAAGTCGCTCATCAGTATAGTGTATGTTCTTTTCACTCTTCCCATCGCCGATTCCACGTCTTCATAGAAGCTTTCGACTTCCTTGTCATCATGACTGGATGTACTGGCGTAGACCTGTACGACCTTCGATATTTACCTCTTATTAAGTTTCAAAACTACACCTGCCACTATCTCGTTAAGGCTATAGAATTTCTGTATGTTACGAGCTATATCCTTAGCAATCAGGAATCGTCTCTCCGCCGAATCGTCTCTCGTCTCTCCGCTGAGCCCCCGTAGCACAGGACCTGCCGCTTTTTAGCACTGTATATGCTTGCTTTGTCCTCCTAACCTCACTGAGCCCTATTATATCCCATTTACTACCCCCTAATTCCTCCAATAACACTCCTAGTCTCGCCCCACGAGATAACGTTCTAACGTTAAACGTTGCTTCAGATCCCAATGGCGGCCTGGCAATTGGCAAATGGCAAATGACAAATGGCAAATGGTGCTTAACCTAAGAAAATGCAAAGTAATGGCAGTGTCTCGGCAGAGTAGCCTATCCAACACTTTCCAGTACAAATTAACGAAGTTAGTCTTGAAACAATTCCCTCGTATAAGTATCTCGGTACCCATGTGGCCAATAAGCTCTCCTGGCATTCACATATCGCGAAAATCAGCAGTAACGAGAATACAATGGTAGGCTACATATGCAGGAACTTTTCGCAAGTCTCACAACACTTGAAACAGCTTCTGTACAAAACAATCATTAGACCGAAGCTAGAATATGCGTCATCTGTGTGGCATCGAATCAGTACAAAACCGCTCAGATCGTTTCATTGTTTCTAATTATTCGTGGAGTGCTAGTTTTATATGCTAGCCTAGTCCTCGATAACTTACAAATTAGACGGAAAATATTCCGCCTCTGTTTATTCCACAATATTGTTTTTCAGGACCAACTGTTAAAGTAAGCACTTTCGAAAGAACCAGTTTAAGCGTCTTCCAGAAACAATCACCCACAAAAAGTCTTCGTTCCCTTTAGTTGACCAAATGCATTAATTGACTATTTTCGCCCAAGACAATTACGGAGTCAACCCACCTTCCCTAGTCAATCGCCTGCCTAGAAGTCATAATGATTTTGAAGATTGCCGTTAAGGGCCACATACTTCACAGTAGTTGAGTAACAATGTCTTCATTTATATTTCGTTTGGCGCTTGTTGTTTTCCATTTACTTTACTTGGGTGTACGTGTTACGCGCTTTGTCTGTAAAACTTTTTGTGAATTTTTTGTTTTCGTGGTAATGCTTCGTTGTTTCTTGGCTTACCTTGGCCGGCTCACGGGAGACCTTGAGGCAGGCATCTCCGTGGCCCGTGTTCTGTGCCCTGCAGCATGCAAGTGCCGTCTGCTGGTTGCCGATGTGTTCGTGCAGGGAGTACAGCTCGAAGCGCAGCTCCACGTTGCAAGAGTTTGCACGCACCGCCTGGATTAATTAAACCACATATTTGACGACCAGCCTTGAACCCTGCTAATGCAGTACCGAAGCCTGATTCACTAAGCTATGACCTAGAGGCACACGTGAGGTAGTAGAATCAACCCGCGTAAGTTGCAGTTGGGCCGCGTCCCATAGCAACATTTCAATTTACTTGTAGAAAGCCTTTCGTGCCTAGGCACTGATGCCATATAAATCGTGCTTCCTTTTTCCTTATTCCGTTTTCATACCTCACTCACTTACAAAAACTAAGCCCACTCATTTTCTAAACGCTAATGCACAATGCAGCTTATGAACGGGTTCTTTCCCCAAACACTTTCCGATACGCTGAGTTTACTTTCGCTCACAATCTCAGTGTGAACAGTCGTAAAAGGGCCCCTTCTTTGCCACTTCCGAAGTGGCTTTGTGCTAGGTTTCGGCAAGGACAAGAAAATATTGGGCTCCTCTTATCACATTATAGCAGCGCGGCGCGTTGCTGGAACGTCAAGTACGGCGTGTCTTCTGTATAAACACGTTTTGTGCCGAGTAAATGTACTAATGTTTGCGCAAACTGAAGAGGCACAAAACAACATGCTCGTTCGCGAAATGTGGTCTTTCCTCCAAACCCAGCGCGATGCGAGCGCCCTTGCATGCAGGACAGCACACCGAGCCAGAAAAATACGCTGAAATGGAGCATTGACGCAGTGTAGCTCGTACACTCGGGAATCGAAATAGTGCGAAAGGGCAGCGCAAGCAAAACACAAAAGACAAAGTGCTCTGCTTTGTAGATTCTGTTCTTTCTTGTTCGGCCTTTAGTGCTGTTTGAATTCCTTTCTTTGCGGGTAAGGGAAGTGTGTTATGGTAACGCAAATTAAGAGAAAGATAAGGAAGTAAGCATAACAGACGCTGCATTTTTACGGTTTATTTAAAATTTACATCCTTGTTATTGTCTTGTTTAATGCTACAGTACGCTGATCTTTGAGAGATTGTTGCAGCTGTACGTACAACAAATTATTACCAAGAGGTTCGTTAGTTTTCTCTTCTGTAAATTGGCTGCCCGGTGTGTTTTGCATTTCACTCCCATTGAGATGCCGCTACAGCATTTGGGAAGCAAATCTGCAACATTGACCTTAGTAAAAAAACAGATTACGACCACACAGGTAGAGCCGCAACAAACATTTTCCTTGAAAGTTTCTCGATTCTTCGAGCAGACAGCCGGGCTTGTTTGGCAAATAAGCTTCATTTCTTGGCAACTTCAGGTGGACTACCAGGAAACTTATTTTGCAGAATAATCGTAAAAAACGAGAGATTTGTCTTAACTTATGGAGAAACAGCTCTAGCCTTGACTAGCGTTATTTACCAAAATAATGCATTGCAGGTGAAATGTGCAACTGACTTCCTCCTTCCTCACTTGTGAACATCATCATCAGGCATCAATTTTGTTCCTCTGAGAGATCATCATCTACGTCTGTCATCTCTTTTTTGTTTGCGTATGTCAAGCTCTGCGAATATAAAGCAGTACCTCAAACATCGCAGAAGTTTGCTTCTGTTTCGTCCAAGTCTTCACCAAATTTCTGGCTTGAGCTTCTCTCGGGTCAGTGGTTAACACAACCTGTCCTGGCCATGCAAGATAAATCTGGCGTGCCCGATGCTACAGCTCCTACGGGCTGTTCGACTTCTGGAGTGACCTTTGGCAGTCATCGACATGACCCACTAAAGTTCACTGGTCTAGGCGGGCATTAAGTCCTGCATTGGTTGACAACAGCGACCAAGTCAGCAATTTGGACCGGTGGAAGAGTTTTCATAAACTGCTCAAACTTGTTCTCAAACAATGACTCAGATCGTCATGCCTGCACGCCATTTTCGATAAAGCTGCATCAATTTTTGGTGGCCCCTAATTCAGCTGAATTAACGAGAAACGAAAAGTTCGTTGAGCATATCTAATATACTGGCCAAGCACACGCGTTGTAATTTTAGGATATGATTGCACTTTGCGAGTTCATCAATTCCATCGTGTCCCAAAACGACCGGATACTGCACCTCATCATACGCATCAACACAGTCGCATTTAACACCTTTGTTGCGCAGAACCCCCCCTGCCTTTCAGGATGTTACCACATTTTGCCAGTGACTTGATTAACTCCAGTGCCCTCGACTTTCATATTCCTCTCAATACGGCCCCGGATTGTCAAGAACAAGTCCGCGACACCGTTTGGGCAAAGCTTGACGGGAGATACTCTTCATATGCGCTTAACTACAGCGTCTCCTTCTTAAAGTAGCTTGCGTGAGAGCATCAAAGATGGGATCCTCTGTCCCTTGCCTCCTACTTGTTAAGATGTTTCCGGCGCGCTGCCGCTGCTATGCTTACTGACATTGCCGCCCTTTCTCCTGCCATGAGCAACCCTGGGCCAACAGCAGAAAACCTGTCACCTCTTCCTTCACAATAACCGCCGGCGCGTATACCTCTATATTATTACACTTCGGAACTTACTCGACCTACTTGATCTTGACTATTACTACCGACTTTTGTTCAGCCTGAAAAAAGTATCCACGCCTTACAACCTTCCTCCCCTCCATGGAGCATACGGGGTTGCCATTTCTCCAACTGCGGAGTGCGCATTGCGTGTTTCTAGCGATGGCATTGTCCGGCACTTCATCATTTGCAGTATTCGATGCGTGTTACCACCAACTCATTTCAGGGTTGGATTTTAGTGTTCCGTGTGCGGGTTTATTTGTTGTCGCCAGGACCTCGTGCATATGACTGCTACCAAACGATCCTTTCCAAATACGAAAGGCGTAGCTTCGTGTCTGACTTTCATGAGGCCACGGTCGTCATGTATTCTACGCCAACTTAGTAGCCCACGTTGTCTAATACCATGGGCTACTAGGCATATGATCGTTGTCATAATGCCGTTGTGTGAGTTGCCCTGACATTTTAGCTTTGTCATTGCACTCTAGTCGCGTCGTAGTCTTCATGCCATCGTCGCAGATAAGCTTCAAAATAAATTCGTAGTCACACCATTGTAATTATATTCTCGTCGTCATCCGATTGTACTGCTACCGGCGTCATTCCTTCGTCTTCATTGCGTCGTCGTCTTGGAGTCCTCGCTGTACTTTTCTTGTCACATCGCCGTCATGATGCCCTCGTGATGACTCGATCATGTTTATCATAACGTCGTCATTGGACTCTCATTCTATCGTGACCGTCCACTCATCGTCCTCAGGATGACATACCGTTGTCGTCATGCCGTCATCGTCAAGCTGATGATTTTCCATTTCCATTACTTCAATAGCGTTGTAGCGCTCACCGACGCCGCAGTGCGTGGAAGCAAAGGTTGGTGCTCATAGCCGGCGCGTTCATGTTGTCCTTAGTCAATCATGATGATGCCACAGTTTGCAGGCCATCATGGTCATATCGTTGTCTTCAAACAGCTGCAATCATCCTTCCGTTGATATACTGCCGTTGTCAGGCAGTCGCAGTTATATCAAAATTACATCCTCGTCATGCATTCATCGCCATCTAAGCTTCGTGATGCAGTCACCATCATGGCTTGACACTATCCACTTATCCTAATCCCATTCCCTTCATACCGATGTCAAACCCTTGCTTTCATTGTGTGGTCTTTGTAGAATCGCCGTCATGCGCTCGTTGTCATACATACTTTGTGACTTCGTTTCCGTGGTCCCGTTGCCGTCAAGCCTTGTCACTATCCTTTTGTCGTCATGACGATTGTATCAGCCATGACCACTGAAAGAGCGACAGACGCCAGTTCGTATGGAGCGAAGAAATGACAACAATCGTTTATTGCATCGTATTTAAAGCCAGGCTAGGCGAGAAGATTAGTGTGAAAGGAAAAGTGCCACATGGAAGGAAGGTTATCTCAAAAGAAAAGGTTGGCATGTTTGTGCTCGGAAGCAAAGATAAGTCAGCGCACAAGCAGATAGGATTCAGCTCCTTCCTCAATAAATAGTTCACTTGAAAAACACTTTTGCCGTCATTTGCTGAACTCTAGAAACTTTCCCATGTAGACCAAACATTGGGGTGGCCTAAGGTCGGCGGACATTGGCTGGGTGCGATCACTGCAGTAGCAAGTTTGTTCATGCCCAGGTGTGGTTCAGGCGATGTGCTTGTCTCACCATCAGAGTTGTCACGCGAGTCATCATCCGATGATTCGTGGCGGAAGTATTCTTTCTTCCTCTGAAATAGTTCGCGCTTTTGCCGTAGCATCCAATCGTCTTCTCTAAGAACATACTAGGACCTCGGCCTTGCTGCTTCTGGTGCAGTGGCATTGCATAACGATATGAGCCCTTCTTTACGCGCTCCCCATCATCCTTGTGGAGGCGCGGCACGGATTTGTGAAAGGTAGTTTTCTAGAGTTCTAGTGCTTCTTCACCTCCACAATTTTCTCTTCTCGTAGGTCAGGCAGTGGGGTATGCAGGCCGCCTCTTTAAAGAAGCTCTTCCAGGTGCTGACTCTCGTCCAGGGGGTTTGCCCTGTAAGCCATAACACCAAGCCAGAAGTCTGCGTCAGCCCGAGAGATTTTCTTTAGAATTCCTTTGGCAATAACGACTGATAGATAGTGTCAGAAGTGGGCGCCTCCTTTAGGCATTGCATCGACAGTGCGCACTGCGCAAAACGCCGTGGAAAGTGCCAAGCCACCTGAGTCGGTATGCATAACCGGAGCAGATAAAAGAATCTTGAAGATTTTCAGGCAGTGGTTTGAACTGTACCTGAAAGCAACGGAAAGCATCAAAAAGCCATGAAGAGAAGCGACAAAGACAGCTTTGTTCTTGAGCATGGCAGACGAGTTCGTCATGGAAGTTTTCGTTACCTTCATATTCACACAGGGAGAGAACAACGAGGAGTTCTGCATCGTCTTCGCCAAGTTTGAACAATACTACGTTGAGCGAAAACACCTGTTTCATAAGGGGGACGCGTTCCGTACCGGAGTAGACTGAAACAAGGCCCCTGAAAAATTTCTTGTGGAATCTAGAAAAGGAAGCTGAGTGCTACAACCTTGGCAGCCTCATAGACGACATGGTTCGAGACCAGCTAGTGTTTCGCACCAACTTGGCGAAGTTATTGAAAAACTGCTGAAGGAGAAGTGAACTCTTGTAAAAGCGACTTGTACGTGCAAGGGAGCGGAGACTTCTTCGCGCCAGAGCGTGTCGTGGTAAAAACAGATGACACCCAAGCGGAGGCTCTCACTACAAGCCGGACAACATGACGCCCACCTCAGCAGGCACTGAGGTGTTGCTGATGTGGAAGATCGCATGCATCTTGACGGTACTCAGCGTTTGGAAAAATTTGTCGTACTTGCAACGGACGGGGCTATTTTAGAACAAGTTAATGCGTTTGGATCGAGAGGACGTCATTCAAAGCGTCAGCGAGCGAACTGACTTTGTAGGTACCCTCGTTATTATTCGTAAGAAAGATATCAAATTACTGGTTCGCAGGAAAAGAGGGCTAATTATGAAATGCCCCGCCGAGAAGGCATCGAGGCTGAGCTGCTAGGCGCGAAGACTTTCGGTCATCTCTATGCCAACGCTGGCATGCATCAAGTTCCGCTATATCTTCCTTTATCAAAAGTGTGCACGTCTACACCATCCTTTGATCGCTGCCGTTTACTCTGAGTGCCGTTTGGTGATGATGATATAAAGCAACATTTGCTGGGCCCGAAATAAATCGGTGGTGCACGCAGGCACCAGACGGGGTGATTCCCTAGTTACGGAACCCATATGTTTCCAGCAGCTCCTGGCCCCTGTCCGTCAGTGCGAGCTGAATCGGTAGGGCGGGGCTGGATAACAAGGTCTCCCATCGCTCAAGGGGTTGGGGATTGGGGGGGTTGGTGGGAAGGGGAGGAGGGGGGGTCTTAAGTTCTGTGAACTCTGCCAAGACGTGCGACAGGGTGCGCTTTTCTCTTCTGCAAAAAGGACAGAGGATATCATATTCCGCAGGGTACGTGCGGTTCATGAGTACGGGATGCGCAAGCGATCCCGCCTGCGCTCGACGCAGGATCGTCTGTTCTTGCCTGGTGAGTATGGGGTGCGGTTCTGGCAGTCTGCACCTTTCCTTTTGGTACATCCGGGTAATGTCCCGAAAGCTGGTAACCGGGTGCGGTAGCTCTTCCGGCTCGTGCTCGGCCCGGATTGACATTTCTCGGGCATGGTAGTCGGCGATGGTGTTGCCTGCTACCTGCGAGTGAGCCGGGACCCACACGAGCTCTATGGCTCTTCCCGGAGGCTTGTGCTTGGCTAGAATAGCTCGGGCCGCGTGGGAAGATTACCCCCCTTCGGAAGCTTCTGTAGGCTGTCCTTGAGTCGGTTACTACGGTGTCCATGCTCGGCTGTGCGAGTACGAGGGCCACGGCCGCTTCTTCGGCAACTGCGGGGTCTGTTGTCTTCAGGGACGCGCTGACGATCAGCCTGTCTTTCTGTCTTTTGATGTAACCACCACCGCTGCACGGTCACTGTGTTTTCGGAGCGAGGCGTCCGCGTAGAGGACCCTGGGGTTCTCTTCCAGCTTCTGGGCTAGGGCTTTAGCTCGCGCGGTGCGCCTCTCATCATCCTTGCCCGGCGTCATGTTCCGGGGAAGGGGTTTTGTCTGAATGATTGTTTTCCAGTCTTCCGTGAGGGCCGTCTTTATGGGTACTGGCTCGATCTTCCATCCTATTTTGCGTAGGACGGCTCGTCCGTGTTCCGTGTGACTGAGCCGGATTCTCTGATTAGAGAGGTGGGCTTCGATGAGCTCCTTCACCGTGTTGCGGGCGCCCATGTCTAGCAGCTTTTCAGTGGACGAGTAAATGGGCATGCCCAGTGCTTGTTTCGTTGCCTTACGAAGCATCGTGTTTAGGGTGTCCCTATTCGCCTTCGTCAACTGGAGATACGGTGCGGAGTAGGTAACCCGCGACACGACGAACACGCGTACCAGGCGCATGGCATCGTCCTCTTTAAGGCCTCGGTTTCTATTAGATACCCTCCGAATCATACCAAGTATGTGTTCGGTTGAAATCTTGATCTTTGTGATGGCGGCCTGTGCCTTCCCGTCGCTCTGAAGTAGTAGGCCGAGAATCCTAATTTGCTGTGTTGGCTTGATGGTAGTTCCGGCGATGGTGATAATCACGTTCGGCGGCAGCTCCTTTTTGGATTTTCCCGGTTGGATCATGAGTAGCTCTGATTTCTGGGGAGCGCAGCTCAGTCCGCACGACTTTGCCTACTCGTGCACGGTCGTTGCCGCCAGCTGCAAGACTTCCTCCATCCAGGCATCGGATCCGGCTCGGGCCGCCCACACCGTAATATCGTCGGCGTAGAACGCGTGGTCCACGCCTTCAATTTGCTTGAGTAGATCGGGCAGGGGCAGCAGGGCCAGATTGAAGAGCAGGGGCGACAAGACCGATCCCTGAGGGGTGCCCCTATCGCCGAGTTCGACAGGGTCCGACTTCTCCTCCCCTATCCTGATGGTCACCGTTCGGTTTGACAGAAAATCTTTTATGTAGCCAAATGTCTTTCGGCCACACCGAGTTTTGTTTAGATTCTGCAACACGCTCGCGTGGGACACGTTGTCAAACGCTCCCTTCTGGTCGAGAGCGAGTATCCCGCGCGGCGCGTGCCTCGTTGCCGGCTTGACGAAGAGTTCGCGAAGCTGGATCATCACGTCTTGGGTGCTGAGATGTTGCCTGAAGCCGTACATCGTCTCTGGCATCTGATCCGTTTCTTCGAGGTGCTTCTGCAGCCGGCGAAGGACCATGCGTTCCATCACCTTCCCCACGCAGGATGTGAGAGAGATGGGCCGCATGTTGTCTATCGTGAGGGCCTTGCCGGGCTCTGGAATGAAGCGGACCTCGGCGTCCTTCCATTCCTTCGGCAACTGCGAGCTCTCCCAGGTTTCGTTAATGTGCTCTAGGAGGCCGCTGGTCGCTGTACCGCTCATGTTACCGAGTAATTTGTAAGTTATGGCTTCCCTGTCGGGTGCACTTCTCTTGTTACTGTCATCTATCGCTGTCCACAGTTCCGTCATGGTAAACTGCCGGTCCAGCTCTTCGTTGTCGGGTCCTTCGTACCTCTCGGGCACCGGGTAGTGGCCCTTCTCTGACTTTAAGTACATGGCCTTCAGGTCTTCCAGGAGCCTGCGGCCGTCTCCCTTGTACGTGTTGAATACTTTGGTGAGGTTGCGATTGGTCGCAGTTTTGCTGCTCAGCGGGTCGATCAGATGCCTCAAGAGACACCACGTCTTCCACGTCGAGAGCTTGTCCTGCAGGCCGTCGCAGGTCTTCAGCCAATTTTCCTTACATAGTTTGGCCGCGTGCTCGGCGATCTGTTTTTTCAAGACTGCTATGTGCTTGGCCAGCTTTCTGTTGTGTCTCTGACATTTCCACCGCCGCGTTAACGAGTGTCGGGCCGCCCACATGGGGGTCAGTCTGGCGTCCCCGTACGGTATCTGCGACGTCATTGCGATTTCTTGGGTAAATTTATTGAGGGCATTCTTCTGGTCCCTCACTCATTCGGTGTAGGTCCTTTGTGTTTCAGCTTGTCCCGATTCTTCCTCGGACGCCTCTTCTTGTTCTTGGGTATGGAATGGAATGGAAAACTTTATTGGTTCTTTAGGATATTAGCGAGTTGAGGACGAAGTCTTCATTCTTGAAAACTTTGGGTCCTCTTCAGCCTTGGGTGGGCCCCTAGTCCAGGGCACCACTGAGTCGGGCCACCTCGCTTGCGTGTGCTATGAGGGCCCTTTGGACCCCTAGCTCGCAGCTGGTGAGCCGGCTCTCCCATTTCTCCGCACTTGGTGTTGTATGTTTGTGGAATGTCTTGTTTCTCTCGCATTCCCATGTGATGTGATATAGCGTTGACCTTGCTCCGCACCACGGGCATACGGCGCAATATTGTGTGGGGAACATCCTGCTTAGTATGTAAAGATTTGGAAAGGAACCCGTCTGCAGTCTACGCCATCCTGCAGCTTCCTCCTTCGTCAACGCTTTGTGTGGCGGGGGGTATTGGAATCTTCGCCCCCTATATAGGTTTAGCAGCTCTGAATAACTGTCCCCGCAAGTAATCTGAGGCTCTCCCGGGGGGACTGAGGTGCCCGCTCGGATGGTGAAGCCTCGAGCTAAGCTGTCCGCCCCTTCATTGCCCTGAATCCCTGCGTGGCTTGGTATCCAGATTATGTTGTGTGTAGGTTGTCCTTCATAGAGCGGTGCTCTACTAAGGATCTTGAGTGCCGTGCTGCTTATTCTACCCCTGATATAGTTTCGGCACGCCTCTTGTGAGTCTGTTAGGATGTTGAGGGATTTTCTTATCCTGTATCCTTCCTCTGCTGCCAGTGCAACAGCTATTTCCTCTGCTTCAGTTATGTCTGATACCGCTGCCGTGAGACTCGTGATTAGTTTGCTTTTATTATTAGCTACTACCGCTACTGCGTGTTTCCTGTGTTCTTTTGGATAGAGGGAAGCATCTGTGTAGACTGTGTTGTCTCTCTGCCCCATCGTTCTTTCGTAGAATTCTGCCCTAGCCTGTCGCCTGCTGGTATGGAGATTGGGGTCCATATTGCAGGGGACAAGTTGTATACGTAGTTTATTCCTTAGCAGGTCATGTATTATTGCCCTACTACTTTGCGGTTTTTCTATTTCCCAACCCAACTTTGTCAGGAGCGCCCTTCCCGTTGTTGTGTTACTGAGCCTTCGCGCTTGTGCCTTGAGCTGGCATTCTTTTAGTTCTGCAAACGTGTTGCTGATTCCCAGTTGCATCAGCTTGTCATTGGATGTGTTTCTTGGGAGATGAAGGGCTGTTTTGTATGCCTTCTGAAGGATTACTTCGGCTTGTTCTCTTTCGGCTTTGATGGTTACATGGTACGGCAGGGAGTATGTGACCCGGCTGACCACCAGGCTGTTGACCAGCCTGAGGGTATCTTCCTCTCTCATGCCGTATCTCTTGTGCGCAACTCTGCTGATCATGCGGCCCGCTTGTCCAGCTGCTCTACTCAGCAGGCAGAGGGTGTGGCTGCACCTCCGGCTGCCCTGCAGCCACATGCCGATGATCCTGATCATTTTCTGTTCCGGAATGTTTTCGCCTTCGATTTTTACTTCGAGTGGGGCATCTGTTTGGTGCCTTCCCACTCTGAGGAGCTCAGACTTCTCCGTGGAGCATCTGAGGCCTCTTTACTGCGTATATTCCTCGATGCAAGCGGCGGCTTTCTGTAGCGCTTCTTGCTTGTTCCCTACTTTCTCATCTTGTCCCAATCCGTGATCCGCGCCGTCCCCAGCACAGCCCGATATCGGGAGCCTCGGATCGTGATGCCGATCACGCTGTGGTCAGACCCCAGGTCCACTTCTTCGCTTCTCCAGGAGACGTCTAGCGTGCCTGATAACCATGACAGGTCTGGCGTGGTGTCCCTCGCGGCACTGTTGCCTCTTTTGGTGGTTACGTCCGGCTCGTTCACGAGGGCCATCTCGTGATCCTCCATTGCTTTGGCCAATGCTTTTCCTCTCTTGGACTGAAACGTATAGCCCCACGTTGTGTGAGGGGCGTTAAAGTCGCCGAGGATCAGGAGCGGTCTGGTCCCCGCCAACCCTTTCGCCTGGCTCACGATGCGGTCAAATTCGTACTGCCGTTGTGACGGCCGGCAGTACGCGCTCATTACAAATATATTCCCCGAGCTGCCAATTTCTCTCGCATGAATTTCGACCAGCGTGTGCTCGCACCCACCCTGCGCCGTGACATGTTGAGTTGCCGCCACGTTGCTGCGGACGAGCACCGCCGTTCCTCTCTCCGTGGGGTCCGTGTAAGTGACGTACCCCGGGAGTCTTGGTTTCCCGTTTGTTTCTTGTAAAGCAATTACCTCGGGCTTCTTTTCTTGCCCGTCAATGTGTAATAATAGTTCCGCTTCTTTGTTGCGAATCCTGCGGCAGTTCCATTGGTAAATTACGGTGGTATCCCCCCTGGTTTTCTTCTTGTGCTTCTTACTTAGTTTCTGCATCATCCTTTCCGGACGTCTCAAGTCGATTGCGCCTTTTCGCGATCGCGCCTTTGATTTTTTCGGACCGCTCCTTTTTCAGGGACGTGAAGCGGTTCCTCACCGTTTTTGAGGCTACTTTTGGCGCTAGGCGCTTGTGCTACACCGATCGCATCTGAGGCTGACTCTCGACAGCCTCGAGTCGGGCGTCCATTTTGCTTAGCCTTTCATTAATTTGGGAAATTGCGGCCGAAATGGCCGTCAGCTCTCCTCGCGAGATCTGTGTCGTTGCCGTGGTCGCGGTCTCTGCGGTCGTCGCTTCCTCTCCGCTCGCGGGGCTTATTTCGGCGTCCATCGCCACTTGATTACTTGATGCACGTTGCGTAACCCCATCCTCTCCCGCCACCCGCCCTAGGCGGGGCAAAGGAGAGTCCCTCCGCGGAAACCTGCGCAAGCCTGCGGCGTTGTTTGCCGCCGTGATGTTGTTTTGGGGGCTAGCATTTGCCGAACTGCCGTTATTCGCCAACGCTTCGATATTGTTAATAAGCGCCCGTATTTGGGCGTTCTGCTCCTGAATCCGAGCGTTTTGGCGCTCTATGATTCTCTTAAGTTCTAAGACTTCGCTATGGTCCTTTTGCGGATTCGCTTGCGAGTTAAGGGGTTGAGAGGGGCTGAGCGGTGGGAACTCGGTGTCGCTGGTTCGAGCGACGGGAGACCTGTTGGTCCAGCCCACCTTTTTCTCGGCAGCCCACCATCCCTCGGCGTCCGGTTGACTCGCTCCGGGACCTTGAACCTGCCCTGGATCTCGAGCTGGTGCGGGAGCGCGAGCGGCGGTTGCCGCCGCCGTTGCTGCCACCGGATGATGTCTTCGAGCGGGAGCGACTCCGGCGGCCGTTTCCGCCGCCACTGTTATTGCTGCTGCCGTTTGGCATTGGATGTGAGAGCGAAGTATTTCAGAAAGTGTTGGCCTGCCAGGGGCGTACGCGTGCTCGTGAATGACGTGCTGATTTAGGGAAGCGATAAGGCGGAGCATGAGTGGCGGCTTGATAGCGCGCTGAGAAAAGTGCAGTCGCTGGGCTTCGTGTTCAATGCACAAAAATGCCAGTTCGGTGTTCAAAAGATGGAATTTATGGGCGATATGATTAGCGACAAAGGAGTCGGTCAAAATCCTACCTTAGTTGCCTGTCTAGTGCAGATGCCAAGCTCAATAACGGGCTTGAAGTTGATAGGTTGCTGGGCGTGGTTAATAACTTCAGCAAATACATGCCATCGGTATCCCAGACAACGGCGGCTTTGCGTTCTCTCTTTAGTCAGGGCTGAGTATTTGACTGAATGCATAATCATGAAGAAGAGTGGAGATACATGCAAAGCTCTAGCCGGGAAACCACTACTAGCAGTTTTTTATCCAGGCAAGCAAACAAAAATAACGTCAGGCGCCTGCGAAAGCAATACTGCACCCGCTCTGTTGCAGTTACGAGGATGGCTGGAGGGCAGTAGCTTACGCGTCGAGATGTCTGACAGACAAAAAGCAACAGTATTCGCAGATAGAAAAAGAGCTAGGCTCTTGGCCAAGAATTTGGAAGTGAGAAGTTATCACAATTAATAAACCATGTATAAGTACTGACGATTGTAAGAGTAATAACGTCTAAAAGAATGACGGACACCAGTTGGCGTCGAAGGGAACGGATGAATGCAATCACTTCATGCGTCGTATTTATTGCCACCCTTATTAAACATTCACCATCATATAATGGTCTTCATGTATTTATTACCCAGTCCTCGTTATATGATTGTCTTCAATTCAGGATCGCCATGAGATGTCATCGCCAAGTTGTCATATCACCTTCGTCGTTGCGTTCACGTCTTTTCCCTCTCCATCACTCCGTCATCGTAGCACAGTAGTCGTAATACCATGATGCTCACTGCTGACCTTGGCTTGTGAATGCCCCAGCAAAGTGCGACGGTAGCAGGAAAAGTGCATTTCGCATAAGGTAAAATCAACGGAAGTACCAGAATGGCCACGGCTGATGCTACACATGTGGACTATCAAAAAGTGTCCCTAGATTGCCCAAATGGTATTCACATTACTATCGACGCTTGTCGTAAGATGGGCTCTGCTGTAGTTTTTAAATGTGTTAGCAATCATTTGGTACTTAACGCAATTTTCACGGCTTATCGGGTTTCTATTTTTGCACGTTTGTAGTTTAAAACTTTTGCTCCTACCAGGGTCATCGGGAAGTCAGTAATCAACTGAGTAGCACATTGGGCTGCTGTGCTAACGTAACTGTTTTGGAAGGTAACAGTCAGACCAACTCTGGTTACTGATTGTGGCAATGTAAACACAAGTGTCGCTCTTGAACGGACCTCTTTCCCGCCGACATGGGCCACTGTATATGGAGAACAGGGTAGGTAGTTCTGTTTTGAAGAAATTCTTCGACGCTGATAATTGGAGTACTGGATATGTGTCACTCGGTTGCTGAACTCATATGAACCTGTTAAACCATCGTGCACCATTGTGTATGGGCCAGTAGGTGTCTGGCGCGGTTCAACGAACGTCTTTGACTCCCAGTTGGATAACCAGGTATGCGCTACTGAGAATATGCTACTCTACAAAGATAAAAAAAAATATCCCTTATATTTCTGCGATGGTGAGAGGAAACAAGCACACGTCCTGAGGGTTCCTGAAGGACAGCAGCCCGATGCATTAGCAGGCTGCGCCAGAAATGAATTTGCTATGTGCCGCTTTTCAGTGAACGCCTTTTATGCCAAGGCTTCAGGCAGCTGCGGCACAGTTGCACTGGGCACGTGGCACTCTTCCGCAAGCCTCTCGCCAAGTTGCACAACTGAGTATGTGAAACTTAGTCTGTGGTCAACCAAGCGCACGCATTTCAGCATTCGCAGGCACCGGCACGCGATGATTCTCGTTTAGGAGGACACGCATCGACTTCTAAGCAGTGCTACTAGCTGGCGCAGCGTATCGAGAAATAAGCATAAGAGTACCGATGCCGTACGACGAGTTTCAGAGGGTCGCGCCCATTACCATGGCAACCATTTCAACGGCCGTTGTCAGGCTTCGCTGTTGCAGCTGCAGATGACACCGAGTTTATTTAGGGCACCCGAGAAGACTGGTCCTGTTGCAGTGCATTCCTAGTGAATAACTCGTTTCCATGGTGGCAATAGGTTGCTTCGCCATGCTGATTCAATGCTAAGGCATTACTGTCGAGAGTAATCGTGAAATGGGTTGTGCAACATTAGTTTCCCGGGCAATTTTCTCAGATATTGTGCTCAATAAACTTGTTTTCAAAGCTCTTGTCGGAGCATTTCACAGGTCGCCGCCAGGTCAGCGCGCGAACCTCCAGGGAGTGGTCGTATACAACATATGCATGTGTATCTGTGTCCATCAATATTATTCCTGAGGTTCACGAGCCCATAGCCACTCAGAGTAACCAGCATCGCCTAAGTCCCGTTACATCGCGTTTTATTTGCGCCATAAGAAGTTAAGCACAATTTCGACATCCCTGCAAGGGAACCATTACCATTGCATTAGGAGTTTTAGGGATTTTCATCCAAGCTTTGCTCCACGTGTAATGCTCACCGCCTATGGATTGGTAATCTCGCTCTACTGTAAAGTTGCCGCCGTCACCGAGGCCATGGGCCACAAAACAGCAGCGCCCAAACACGATCAAGGGGTATAGTGGCTTTTGTAAGGGAAGACAAACGCTACTGAAGACGAATGTTGGAGGGAACATAATGATGATGGCTTCCAGTGGTATCCCCTTAGAAACTGAGTGAATAGTGACCAAAATGTATTGAGCTAATCCAGGTTTGATGTTAGAGTAAAATGATTCCAGCTATATCTCCCTGATACTTTCTCCTTGCGTAAAACCCTGTTAGCTACACTCGTAACAACCCTATGTCTCCTACCTAGCGTATTAACTAGGTGGCAAAAAGTTTGGCCTTCGAGAACTTCCCTTTCCAATCCAGTAGGCTATGTCCTCTAAATATAGGGCTTGAGTATTTTTTTATTATCCGACTTGCTCGTATTGCGTACACATCCGAAAGGAGATACAAGTAACATGGACACTGCCGGTGCGCTAGCACAGTATATTTATTGACCGAGAGCTATGTATCGCTTCGCGCTCGTTTTGAAGTTTGGTGTGTGTTGCCCCTGGCGTCTTTCATCATGCTTTTTCCGGAGACCTTGGTGCTTGCAGCTCGTCGACACCAGCCTTTTCCGTTTCGTCCGCATTTTGTTGCCCCTCTGCGAGCGTTTGATTTGGCGGTACATTGGGCAGATGGATGTATGCTTGGCTTGGCAGTTCAGTGCACGTTCGATTGACCGGTTGACTGGGTGGTTGATTGGCCGCCTTACTGAGCCATTTATCGGGCAGTTGAATGATATGATGACTGGCCGAAAGATTACCCGGGTGACTGGGAGGCATATTGAGTGACTGGCTGAGCTGCAACACCTGCTCTTCTGTGGGGCCAAATTCCATCGTCGATTTCCACTCACGCCCACTTGGTCTGGCTGCGGTGGAGGCTACGCGGGTGTCGTTGCTCACAGGGGTCTTGCTTCTTGCTCCACAATAGTGTCCCTCGTATAAGCCCACGCCAATAATAAAGACCGTAATTGCTGCAGTTGAGGCGGCAAGACGCTTCGCCCGCTCCTTCGCGGTTTCTCCGGTTCTCGCTGCGCGGTTGCCGGTGTTGGTGATGCTCTCGCTCCCGGAAGCCCTCACGGCACCCGCCATAGCTGGTCTAGGCGATGTGGTCACCCAACAGTTTCCATGATGTAAAATATATGGCACATACCCACAATCGGACTCTGTGCGAGACGTAGCCAGTACACATAATTAAAATAATTTTGAACAAATAAATATTATCTAATATTACATGTAATACAAGGAAACAGAAATGTCATAAGACTTTGATATAATATTGAAAAATATTGAAATTTGCCTTATACTTTCAAGTAAACTACAACAAAACACATTTTTATTATTGCAACAAGCACCGTCTCACAGTTATATGTTGGTGAACGCCCAAATTTAATTTGTTCCATGCCGAAATTTGAAGTTGGCCGAATTAAATTTGGGGGTGTGTGAGTTTATATTTGGGGGTGGGCTAACATGAAGTTCAGGCTTTGAGAACAGAAATTTGAGGCTGGCTCAAGTTGCAATTTGCGGGGTCACAACTTAAATTTGGAGGTGGGCCATCATGAAATGTAGGGGTGGGTTTCCTGGAAATTTAGCGGTGTGCAAACTAGAAATTTTCGGCTGGGCCAACTTGACACTTCTAGGCGAGTCAACTGAACTTTCGGGCTCGACCAACATAAGTTTTCGGGTAGGGCAACTTGAAATTTGGGGTTTGCAAACTGAAATACGTGGGTATTCTTACGCACACTTAGGAAACTCCTGTCTCGTTTCTACATAACCTTTCTTGGTTTGTGCTCTTCCTCATTCCTTGAAAAAACGCCGATCATTTTCACTTCCTGTGTAATACCCATTAGGTGTCTTAATTTCAGAAATTATGCAATTAACTTTTCGCGTGACAGACACATATTGCTGGTGTACTTAAGAAAGAATGCTTACGGATACAAACAATAGTGATCGTGAAACCTGTTAGGTGATGCGCAGTTTCTATATAGTCTAAGCCTCTACTAGACACGTATTGGACAAAGTGATCTGGTCCCGAGCATTGGGCAGTTTTACCGCAAACCTCTAAGTGAGAACCGGCGCAAGAATTCGTAGTTTCACTCAAAAGCCGTACCATCGATTGCGGTAGGAAGTGTGTAGACGGCTACGCGCAGTATGGATAACAGTTTTACCGGCAGCACTGCTTTGCAAACATTCGCCTTATATATAAATTGAGAAACATGGTGCAACGCTCACAACAAACATGAAAACGTCACACTCCATTATATCCCCCACTTGCTGTCAAAACGCTGGCGTGAGAAATCGTGGCAGCAGCAACGCAGTGTAGTGCCTGTCATGCTTTCTATCGCTTCAGCGCAAACTGAGCTGCAGGAACGTAGCCCGTACAATAATAGTATGACCCGCTGTCGCAACTAGACTAAGCTCATACGCAGATCGCATTCAAGATAAGGCGCGCGCGGCCGCGTAGTACACGACTTCTGTCGGAGTACAACGCCCCATCCCCCTTCCCTCCTCCTCCCATCCCCTCCGGATTCTTCGCGTGATGAAAGAAAACGTGTTTCCTCCCCGCTTTGCTCCCTTGCACGCGCGACATTGAGCTGCCTTTCTCAGCTCCCCCTGCGCGCTTCAATTTATATCGCGCATACAACGTACGGTGCATGCCCGATGGTGCGATGGCGTACGGCTTATACAGCCCTCAATGCCAACTGGTCGTACTAGGGTGATGCCACTACAGCCGATACTGTTGCCACGCCCTTCGACTTTATACGGAGCAACAGGGGGATGGTGACGTTAAGGGCAAAAAAAGCTCATAGACTGTTCATATTGTTAGGGTAACGATGGATTGAATATTAAAGACAGACTTTTGTAAGCGTACCTACGCATCATCATCATCATCATCGTCATCATCATCATCATCATCATTATCACCATCATCATCAGAGTCATGATGATGAGAAGGTACGTTTAGAAAAGTAACTCCTGTGCTGGCCCCTTCAGCCGACTGCTCGAATTTTGGGAGCAGTTCCTCTTTTTCTTCGGGCCGCACGCGCGAATGGTCTACAAGAAACACCAATTGTACATTTAGTATTATCCCAGTGGTAGGAGAACTAAGCCGGTGCTCTAAATATAGGCGCCAACAGGGGAGAAATAGGTTTTCACGCGTCCATTGTGTACAACGTCAGTGGAATGCGGGGCAGATGAGGCACTGACATTGACTAGGACAATTTCATACGTGACTGGAGTCATGGCACGCAGCATTGAGTATGGGTATGTGTACCCAAACAGGGGTTTTCGGACAGCCAAACGGAACGGGTCCTGACCAGAACAGTAGCAGAGCTCAAGGTAATTTTTAACGTCTCTGTGTTGTGGGTCGTAGAAACGCAGTTGGTTTTCAAGGGAGCTCAGGAGGCGAGCATGAGCAAATTCGCGTGCTAGGGCTGCACTGGTGTTGGGGTAAAGTGCATGTTCGCTGGCCTCTGTTTTGGCGTAGGGATGGAGTGTGTCCAGCGGCAATGGTGATTTTCCGCAGAGGAACAGAAAACACGGGGAATAAGCGACAGCGTCGAGGTGCTAATAATTACGCACAAACCTGACGGAGCGTACACGAAGGTCCCAATTATTCTGCTCAGATGAGACATGCTTTGCAAGCAGGTCTCTCAGGGTTGGATTGAGCGCACCGCGCGACCGCTAGCGTGTAGGCAGTAATATGCAGTAAGCCTGTGCCATGTCGAGGTAGACTGCATGATGTCGACGATGACTTCTGAATCGAATGCTAGGCCATGGTCAGTGAGCAGTTGGCGTGGAGCTCCAGGCTAAATGGCGTAGTGTAAAAGAAAACCGAAGACATCTAGGGCGCACCTTGTTGGAAGCGCTCTGGTGATTGCACAGCGCGTGGCGTAATCTGTTGCCACAGCGAACCACATGTTTCTAGGCGTTGATAGAAAGGGCCAAGTATGTCCAAGCTAAGGCGAAAAAACGGCTCCGACAGAACACCGAGTGGTTGTAGGCACGCTGCAGGAAGTGCCTACAACCGCTCTTTCTCGCAATGTCTTTCTCGCAAAGCCTTTCTCGCAATGTCTTTCCGGACTGAGTAGGCAAGGCTTGGCAAAGAAGTGTCGAAGAATCCGGCCGTAAGTTCAGGAGACGCCGAGTTGACCGGTGGTAGGTAACAGACCGGATGGTCGAGGAGTAGGGCAGGACCGTCGAGGCGAAAGTTGCGGCGGTAGAATACACCATCCCGGTGAACAGCCAAGGGAAGGAACAAATCGGAAGGTGAAGGTTCTAAGCGATCAATGATAGAGCAATGATCAAGTTGGCGACTTGGAGCAGTTGAGAAACAGAGAAAACACAAGCGTCGGCGTCGGTGTCCGGAATGGCGGCCAGTTCATCCACTGAGCAACGTGATAAACAGTCTGCGTCTTGGTGTAAGCGGTCCGTATTGTGCACCTAATTAAGCTGCTTTTCAGTGAGCATAATTATGTCGAATAAAGGGAAAATCAGACATCCACCCGTTCGTAGCAATTGCTACGAACGGGTGGATGTCTGATTTTCCCTTTATTCATTACTTCTCTCCACCTTGCGGGTTTCCGCAGAACTACTACGTCATAATTATGTCGAGCTTAAAACAATATTGTTCTAAGAAATGGGTTTAGCAAGTCCAGCTTGTGGTATGCATATATGGTGTATATATGGAAGCACGTTAGTACAATAATGTTCTCGGAAGCTGCAAGACTGTTCACATCTTGGGGTTGCAATGCCATTATGGGTAGAAGTGATGGCCAAATGCGTGAGACCATTCACTCAACCTACTTTCGCAATGTCACTTTCATTGTTTTACGCGAAGTAGTCTGGAATGTTCATCATATCTAGCAAATCCTTTCATCCTTTGTCCATAAAGATATCCATTGACGTGCCATATTCTTGATGATTCCAATACCCAGCAGCTTCTTAAGTATACGGTAGAGGTGCTCGTTATTAAATAAAGGCTTATTACTTGAGCGACCGATATCATTTTTCAAATGCCTAGCTTTCGTTGCCTTGGCCAGAAAGGTATCACGCTTGTAGCTGCTTTAAATTTACAATAAGATGTTACATCAATGCTGCTTACTGTTACTGGCTCATTCAGAGCTATGCCCAGTTAACTCAGTATTTATTGCAGATTCTAATTTCTCTCCTCCTTAATTCCCTTGATTTCCTAATTGGAATTCCTAGACTATAGCTATATATTTATGATTCTTGTTCCACGATCTGCAAACTGCTTTATAGCCTTACCCCATTATTCTTTCAGTGGTAGCCTCCCCTTTTTTGAGAGCTTCGTTCTCTTATACAGTGTTTCCATTTTCCCTGTGCTTTCTTCAAGAAGCAAGACGTTCTGGGAAGTCCCTAAACTTCTTCCACAAATGATGTTCGATGTTAGATTTGCATTATTTAATTTCTTTATTCACCTGTAAGTATATATATATATATATATATATATATATATATATATATATATATACCGGCAAGGAGGACCGGCAGGTCTAGCCGGTGGGCTAGACCTGCCGGTCCCGACGTGGGACCAGTCGGGTGCGCGACGAGTTCGCGTCGTCGCCGGACCTACAATAAACTTTATTCACTCACTCACTCTCTAGGACTCGTGATCGATGAGAGCTACCTGCGATCCCTCGAACGAGCTGCAATAAACCCCATTTCATTATATATATATATATATATATATATATATATATAATGAAATGGGGATTATATATATATATATATATATATATATATATATATATATATATATATATATATATATAATGAAATGGGGTTTATTGCAGCTCGTTCGAGGGATCGCAGGTAGCTCTCATCGATCACGAGTCCTAGAGAGTGAGTAAGTGAATAAAGTTTATTGTAGGTCCGGCGACGACGCGAACTCGTCGCGCACCCGACTGGTCCCACGTCGGGACCGGCAGGTCTAGCCCACCGGCTAGACCTGCCGGTCCTCCTTGCCGGTCCTCCTTGATGAACTTGGGGTATGTCGAACCGCACTCCCAGAGCATGTGAGGTAGAGTGGAGGTCTGGCCGCAGGACGGGCAGGTGTCATCGCGATACACGTCGTTGTAAGCCTCGTGGAGAGCGGACAGACACGGATATGTGCTGGTCTGTAGGAGCCTAAGCGAAACGGCTTGCGCCCTATTCAACTTGGGGTGAGGGGGTGGAAAGACCCTTCTGGACATGTAGAAATATTTAATAATTTTGTTGTAAGTAGCGGGAGCATCCCTGTGACCGTAGAGAGGAGGGGAGTCAGTGCTCCTTATAGAGGAAGCACGGTCGGTGAGGTCACGCGCTGCCTCGTGGGCAGACTCATTGAGGTTCGGGGGAGCACCCTCGACCGATCCTACATGAGCGGGAAACCAGTGAATTGAATGGTTTGTGAGAGCATGTGGACTCGAGCCGCTAAGAAGACGAACAGCTTCCTTGGCGATGCAACCCTTTCGAAAAGCCCTAACTGCTGTTTTGGAATCACTATAGATTTCGGACCCACGACAGTCTAGCAGGGCGAGGGCGATGGCGACTTGCTCGGCGACTCCGGGGTCTGAAGTGCAAATCGAGGCGCTATTGGAAATGTTTCCGCTCGAGTCGACCACAACGACGGCAAAGGTCTTCCCGTCACCGTAGTCCACAGCGTCGACGAAGCTTGTGCTAATGTCGTATCGCTTGATCTGTTTGAGGATGGCTGCTGCTCTGGCCTTGCGTCTGCCCTCGTTGTGGACGGGATGGACGTTTCGGGGCACAGGGGCCCCTATGAACTTGTCTCGAATGCACCTAGGGATCGGGGTACTGACCATCGAGAATTCCGCAGGGTGGTAACCCAGCTCTTCGAGGATGCGTTTACCTGCCGCTGTGGTGGCCAGGCGACTGAGTTGCGTGCGTTCTTGGGCTTCGGCAATCATCTCGGCGGTGTTATGTACCCCCAGCTTCAAGAGATCCTCGGTATGGGTCCTGATGGGTAGCCCGAGAGCGTTCTTGACTATTTTGCGGATAAGAAGGTTGAGCTTGTCTCGCTCCGCTCTGAGCCAGTTGTGCATAGAAATCGTGTACGTGGGGTGCCAGAGTACGAAGGCATTGATCAGCCTGAGAAGATTGCTTTCCTTCATGCCTCGATGCCGGTTTGCGATTCTGCGAACGAGGCGGAAAGCGCTGTCCGTCTTTGCGATAATCTTGCGGAGAGCAGTTCCGTTTCCGCCGTTGAATTCGACAAACATGCCCAGGACCCGAATAACGTCGACCCTTGGTATCACCCCCCCCCCCCCGTCACAAGTGCGAAGTCTGATGCTGCTTTCAGAGACTGGCTTCCAATCTTTGGGTCTCCCTCCCTTCTCTTTTCTGTAAATAGCAGCTCCGACTTGGCGGGGGAGCATCGAAGTCCGGTGGGGCGGAGATACTACTCGATCCCGTCAATCGGCTCCTGCATGGCTTCTCCGACTATGCCCTCGCAGCCGCGAGAGCACCATATGGTGATGTCATCGGCGCAAATTGTGTGCTTGACGTCCTGGAGGCGCGCCAACCTCTCGGAAAGACCAATAATACAGATGACAAACAATTTTGGGGAGATGACGGCGCCCTGAGGAGTGCCCCGCCTTCCGAGGGGCACATCTTCGGAGCGGAAGTCTCCAATGCGAAGCTTGGCCTTCCTGGCAGTTAGAAAAGAGCTGACGTAGTTGTGGAATCTGGAACCGAGACCCAGGTCTGAAATGGTCTTGACGATGAAGGTGTGGAGCACGTTGTCGAAAGCCTTCTCGAAGTTCAGACCGAGCAGAGCCTTGACGTCTCTGGAATGGCCATCCGCAATCTGATGCTTCGTTAGTTTCATGGCATCCTGCGTTGAGAGTCCGGCGCGGAGGCCTATCATGTTGTACGTGTAAACCTCGTTGTCTTCGAGGTACCCGTTAAGCCTGCTGAGGACGACGCGCTCCATGACCTTGCCGACGCAGGAGGTCAGAGAAATCGGCCTCAAGTTTTCGATGTTCGGGGCCTTGCCGGGCTTAGGAATGAGCACCGTGCAGGCCATCTTCCATTCTGCAGGTACAATGCCGCTCTTCCAGGACTCGTTTATCTTGCCGGTCAGAAAGACAATCGACTTCTCGTCGAGGTTTCTCAACATTCTGTTTGTGACTCCGTCCGGACCCGACGCAAACTTGCGGTTGAGCGCGAAGATGGCCTGTCTTACCTCGGCAATGGAGAAGTCTTCATCCAGCTCGGGGCGTGGAGGGCCTCGGTAGTCCAGGAGTTGCGTCGACGTATCTCCGTCGCGACGGAGAAGCAGGTACTTCTGTATGAGTTTTGCGATGAGTTCATCGACCGTGTTAGAACTGGTGGCTTCGTGAAGGGGCCGGGCCAACGTATGCCTTTGATTTGACTTCGAGCCGCTTTCATCGACAAGGTGCTTCAGCATACCCCAGGATTTGCCGTTGCGCATCTGTCCGTCAATGGATTCGCAGAGCTCGTCCCACTGCTGCTGGCATAGCGCCTTGCAGTGGTCTTCGATGACCTTGTTGAGCTCCGAAATCTTCTTTCGGAGCATGCGATTGAGTCTTCGACCCTTCCATCGGCGGAGCATGGCGGTTTTGGCCTCGATCAGGTGGGCGAGTCTGCTGTCCATCCGCTCGACGTTGAGATCTATTTCCACTAACTTGGTGACCGCGGAAGCGCCGTTCCGGATGCCTTCCCACCATTCTTCGAGAGTGGCGCGTGCCCTGGTTATCCCGGGTTCATCACGAATCTTGCGAAAATGGTCCCAATCGATGAACGTGAATTCCCTGATCCTACTCCGAGACACCTTGAAGTTGGTCTCGAGAATGTAGTGGTCGCTGCCGAACTCCATGGCGGTGTTCTCCCAACCCATGTCCTCGACGTTCCTTACCAATGCGAGGTCGGGTGTCGAGTCCCGGGTGATGGAGTTGCCAATGCGCGTGGGAAAATTCTTGTCAGTGACCAAAGTGAGGTCCATCTCGTTGGCGTCTTGCCACAGGTTTCGCCCCTTGGTAGTGTCGTAGACGTAACCCCAGATGCCGTATGGTGCGTTGAAGTCGCCGACGACGACGAAGGGTCGAGAGCCGGCCAAGTCGGTCGCCTTCTTAAGAATGGTCTTGAACTGCTGGCGCGAGTCTCTGGGGTTGCTATATACATTGAGGACGAACACGCTGTTTCTGCGCTGATTCCGCTGCGGAACGTCGAGCAGGATCTCAACCATGACATATTCGATTCTACCACTCGCCAGCTTGAAGTTGTGGGTGATATGAGTTAGCCGTTTATCGATCAAAGTGCAAATCCCTCGCCCCCCGGGCCGGCCCGACACGGCCCTGTATCCCTGGAGCGAGGCTGCGGAGATTAATGTTTCCTAGAGAGCAATGACCTGAGGTTTCGCAGAGGAAGACCTGAAAAACTGCTGCAATGGGGCTTTTTTGTTAGAATACCCTCTGCAGTTCCATCGCCAAATGCGAAAACTCTCTTTGAATCTATCCATTATGGCTGACCTGACGAACTATCACCTAACGGGGCAGTTAGACCTGCGCAAAGATTGGGTCCTCCTGTCGCCACGCTGGTGGGATTGAGGCGCGAATGGCTTCATCCGCCTCCGTCGTAGAACCGCTAACTGTTCCCGCCATACTAAAGGAAGCTATCACGAGTCCAAGCGCTTCGCATCAGCAGCCCGAGCTCGGGTCTCGCGCCGCAGCGGTGGCAGTCCGCACAGTTCCACATGCATATTACCCACTACAACTTCCCCCGCGGCGACGAGCCACCCTGGCGACCTAAGGTGATGATACGATAAGGGGGCCGTGGTACGGCTTCAGGCGGCTGACGTAAACCGTCTCGCCGCCACGGCGGCGCTTGTCCGAAGATGGCGTCACCGGTTCGACCACATAATTCACAGGTGATTTACACGCGACGATCCGCTACGGACCGTGATATTTCGCAGCAAGGTTTGGGCTAAGGCCTAGAGCTTGGAAGGGCAGCCGAAGCCAGACGTGAGAGTCCACGGCGAAGGACTGTGTGGGCTGATCGTTGTCGTGGCGATCTTTTGGATTCCTTGCGTATCCGACGTGAACGAGCGAGCCAGTTGGCGGCACTCTTCAGCATGGCGAGCAATTTCGGAAAGAGGGGTGAATTCAGAGGCATCCGGGTGATATGGTAGTACGGTGGCGAGGGTAGTGGATGGTTCACGTCCATAAAGAAGGAAAAATGGTGAGAAGCCTGTGGTAGCCTGAACGGCGGTATTGTATGCGTACGTCACAAAAGGGAGGACATCGTCCCAATTGGAATGATCAGACGCAACATGCATGGTGAGCATATCCGCAAGAGTGCGGTTGAATCGTTCCGTTAAACCGTTAGTCTGTGGGTTATACGCCGTAGTGGTGCGGTGAATAGTGCGGCAAGCAGCGAGTAGCTCATTAATAACTTCGGACAAGAAGACACGGCCTCGGTCGCTGAGCAGTTCTCGCGATGCGCCGTGCCGTAAGATCAAATGCCGTGAGATGAATGCGGCGACGTCGCGAGCAGCAGCCGAAGCATGTGCCGCAGTTTCAGCATATCTTGTGAGGTGGTCTACTGCGACAATTATCCAACGATTTCCGTTAGCACTGCACGGAAGAGGCCCATAAAGGTCAATGCCAACCCGATCAAAAGGACGTGCAGGACACGGTAAAGGTTGCAGAGGGCCTGTCGTATGAGATGTCTTGCGTCGCTGACAGGCTGCACATGACCGAATGCATTTGTGGACATAAGAATACACGCCTCGCCAGTATTAAAGCTGGCGGAGCCGCTCGTAGGTTTTCAGGACGCCAGCATGAGCTTGTTGTGGGTCTGCATGGAAATACATGCATACGTCGGAACGCAAATGGCGAGGGATGACTAGCAGCCACGTGCAACCGGCTTGCTGATAGTTTCGGCGGTACAAGATGGCGTCCCGTAGCACGAAGTGGGTGGCTTGGCGACGAAGGGCTCGAGGGCATGTACACGTTGAAGAACTGCTAAAAATGTTAATGAGAGACATAATCCTCGGATCTTTTCTCTGTTCAGACGGCATGTCAGTAACATCAAGCGTAGCAACCCGGCACTCTATGAATGAAGGTGGCGTTTCGCCGGATCGCATGGGCGAACGGGAGAGGCAATCTGCATCAGAATGTTGGCGCCCGGATCGATAGATGACGCGAATGTCAAATTCTTAGAGCCGAAGAGCCCAACGTCCAAGACACCCCGACAGGCCTTTCAGTGACGCAAGCCAGCAGAGCGCATGGTGGTCTGCCACAACGTCGAACGGATGGCCATACAAGTAAGGGCGAAATTTGTTTAAGGCCCAAACTATAGCCAAACATTCTTTTTCCGTGACAGAATAATTGAATTCTGCTTTCGTGAGAGTGCGACTCCCATATGCAGCCACATATTCTGGAAAGCCAGGCTTGCGTTGTGCAAGGACGGCTCCAAGACCAACGCTGCTGGCGTCGGTATGAACTTCAGTCGGTGCACTCGGGTCGTAGTGGCGTGGAACAGGCGGTGAGGTAAACAGACGACGCAAAGTGGTGAAGGCTTGGTCACATGCCGGAGTCCAGTCGCGAAGGTCACCAGGGCCAGTCAGGAGCTTCGTCGGGGGAGCGATGATGCAGGCAAAATTGCGCACGAAGCGTCGAAAATAACAGCAAAGACCGACAAAACTTCGGAGCTCTTTCACTGTAGTCAGCCGCGGAAATTCTACGACAGCACGAAGTTTGTCAGGGTCGGGAAGGATGCCGTCTTTGCACACGACATGGCCAAGTATGGTCAGCTGGCGGGCTCCAAAGCGGCACTTTTTCAAGCTAAGTTGAAGGCCGGCGGTGGTAAGGCAAGTAAGGACTTCGCGTAGACGAAAGAGGTGAGTGGTGAAATCAGGGGAGAAAACTACCACGTCGTCTAAATAACACAAGCACGTCTTCCATTTGAGGCCCCGTAAAATATTGTCCATCGTCCTTTCGAATGTCGCGGGCGCTTTGCAGAGGCCGAATGGCATTACTGTAAACTCATACAGGCCATCAGGCGTAATGAAAGCTGTCTTCGAGCGGTCGAATTCATTCACTGGCACTTTCAAATAGCCCCATCGCAAGTCCAAAGAAGAAAAGAATTCGGCACCATGAAGACAATCCAGGGCGTCATCTATGCGCGGTAGAGGATAGACATCTTTTCGTGTAATCTTGTTGAGGTGACGATAGTCCACACAGAAACGAATCGAGCCATCTTTTTTCTTAATGAGTACTACGGGAGACGACCAAGGGCTGCACGATGGCTTGATAACACCACGTTCAAGCATGTCTTCAACTTGCTCGGCGATGACACGACGCTCGGTGGATGACACGCGGTACGGACGCTGGCGTAATGGTGCGTGACGTCCGGTATCAATGTGGTGAGAGACGGTACTTGTGCGGCCTAGTGATGCTTAGTAGCAGTCAAAAGAGGCGTGAAAATCATTTAAAAGAGTAATAAGCCGCTAAACTTGTGTAGGCTCGAGGTCATCGGCAATAGAGCGACAAAAAACATCCGGTGATACTCGGTTAGATGGCACATGGGGTGCCAGTGCTGTTACATTGGCAGTATCCACGTCGTCGGGAACAGGGAAATGCACATTAACGTCAGCGTCCACAGTCTGGATGGTACCAATACTCTCGCCACAGTGCAAAGCCAAAGTGTACGAATTTGGGTTAGAAATCAGTATTTCTGCAGCACCATGGTGAACCGTGAGGAGGGCGAAAGGCAACAATATAGGCTGGCGGCGAATGAAGACGGCAGCGGGTGAAAACAAGACCGTCGCTTCTGCAACCGATGCGCATGAAAGAGGTACAAATGCAGCACTGTGAGGAGGAAGGTTAGTATCTGAAGCTACACAGATCCTGCGAAGATCCTCAACTTGAAAGTTGTGATATGGCAAATCGCACAGAACGGAGAACTGAACCTCAGCACGTGCACAGTCGATGACGGCGTGATGGCACGACAGAAAATCCCAACCGAGAATCACATCGTGGCAGCAACAAGTTAACACAAAGAAATCAATCGAATAGAAAATGTCTCGAATCAGCCCCCTGCAGTGCACATAGCGACTGGCTGAACTTGTTGTGCACTGGCTGTTCTAAGCAATGGTACCGAAGGCATCATGGTCACTTTCCGTAATTCACGACAAAGTTTTTCACTAATCACGGATACAGCAGCACCTGTATCGACGAGCGCAAGACATGTGATGACATCAATAGACACTTCAATAACGTTAGCGGGGGAAAAACGAGGACTTGGATGTTCCGATGATGACGCAGTTCGTGCCTCAGGAACTGCGGAAATCAGTTTTCCGCCTCAGTAGTACTGGCACTGGGCCTACGACGCATGGGTGAGAGTGAGCGCCGACGAGGGGAAGTTGTAGTGGGTGAAGGCGGGGGAAGGCTAGCGACGAGAACTGTAGAGCTGTGACGGCGGTGGTGGTATGTCATCAGCAGCGTAGACTTCCGGTGGTGGTCGCTGAGGCATACGGAACGGTCGGAAGCCGGAGCTGGGTGGTCGCGCGGTGCCCACGAAGGCCGCCGGCGGCAGACGCGCACTACATGCCCCCGTGTACCACAGGCATAGCATATTGGGCGGTTGTCAGCAGTGCGCCAAGGATTTGTACCTTGCCGCTGTGCGCTGAAAAAGGGAGCCGCTGGCTGGCGAGGCGAAGGCGGAGGAGAGAATACTGGCTGGAGAGGCGTTGAAGGCGGAGGAGAGAATCCCGGCAGACGAGGCGCCCGCGGAGCGGCTTCAGCATACGTCAGAGGCGTGGCCTAGGGAGCCGGCTGACACGCAGGTGGAAGAGCTTCGGTCACTTGCTCTTGAATTACCTGTCGGATCGCTGGAGCCAAATATTGAGAAGGCTTATCCGTGGTCGGCGAAATCGAGAGCTGTCGCGCGACCTCCTCGCGCAGAAATTCTTTTATTTGCGTCAGCAAAGTTGTGTGGTTGTCGCCAATAACCAATGCTGCTAACGAATCTTCCGTAGGCAGTGGGCGCCGAGCAAAGATGCGTTGTTTCTGTAGCTCGTCAATACTTTGGCACAAATTGGCAACTTCGGCCACGGTAGGAGGATCCTTCGCTAACAGCATTTGAAAGGCGTCCTCATGAATGCCTTTCACAATGTGTTTTATCTTGTCCTGCTCCGCCATTGACGGATTCACGCGCTTACACATGTCTATGACATCTTCGATGTAACTTGTGAACGATTCACCGTGATGTTGCGTACGCCCCCGTAAGCGTTGTTCTGCGCGAAGCTTGCGCACAGCGGGGCGCCCGAACACTTCTGTGAAACTTGTCTTGAATGTGCTCCACCTTGTGAAATCGTGTTCGTGGTTTTGGAACCAGAGATTCGCGACGCCGCTTAAGTAAAAGCGCGCGTTGTGCAACTTGGTGACGTCGTTCTACTTGTTATGCGGGCTCGCCCGTTCGTAAGATGACAACCAATCCTGCACGTCATGATCATCGGTGCCGCTAAAGATGGCAGGATCACGCTGGCGCAATGCACCGGAAACGAGGACTTCTGGAGGCTGTGGTGCATCTTCCTGGGTGGTTTCTTCATGCCTGGTCCCAGCAGTCGGTAGCGTCCTGCTTCGGAGTTCCAGTTTTCGAGGTTACCCCTCAGCTCCACCAAATAAAATGGGGTTTATGGCAGCTCGTTCGAGGGATCGCAGGTAGCTCTTGATCACGAGTCCTAGCGCTTCGCATCAGCTGCCCGAGCTCGGGTCTCGCGCCGCAGCGGTGGCTGCATATTACCCACTACAATATATATATATATATATATATATATATATATATATATATATATATATATATATATAAATATATATATATATATATATATATATATATTGCGGAGCTACATTCATATGGCGCCGACAGGGCAGACCTTTTTTCAGACGTTGTCTGCGCTACCCCGCTGCTGCCAAGTGGTCTGATGCACGATGGCGTACGGTTTACGTAGCCCTCAATGACACTGCAGCAGATACTGTTGCCACAGCAGGGGGGTGAATCTCCGCATGGCTGCCATTGGCGGTTTTCGAGGAGACGCTCTTTCGACGCTAGCGCCAAGGTCCCCTTCAGTTGCGGCTCTAAACGCTGGGTGACGCAGAAGCAAAATGGCGGCGCACACCATTGCTTATGTTGTCATGGCAAAAGGAACAGCAGCCGCGCGGCGGCTCCACTCCCAAACGTTTTCCTTTCCTGTTTTTTTTATTATGCCGACCCGCTCCGCTCACTTTCCCCCATGCCGCGCGCGCCGCTTACGTTTTGTTTTTACCTGTACGCGGCGCGTTTTTTTCTGATCGCGCGCGTGCTACGGCGCACCACGCACCAGCTCGCAAGCAATGCGCGTGCTACGCCGCGCATCGGCAATGCTTGCGAGCTGGTGCGTGGTGCGCCGTGGGCTATGCGTTGGCATGCACGCAGTCTTGCCCATACTTATATTACACCAGCATGTGCCGGGACATAAAAATAATTCCACTTCCAACCCAAGAGATCTTTGGTCTCGCTTTATTGACTCCGTTTCCGAAAACAGATTTTTCTTAGAACGTGCTACACGCTTAAAAATTCAGCAAAAGTGAAAGGTGCATGACATATACAAGAGTACTCAACACAAACGTTCACAGACGGTGAAATAACAAAAGAAAGGGCTAGAAAACGCGAAGGCCGTTTCATGTACACACACAAGCAAAAAAAAAAAACAAGATTTTTATATGACGCCCTCAAGACCGAAATGTAGGCGAGCTTCTCATGTATGCACTAAGATATTCCACAAAATTGGACGAATTGTATGACATAGTCATGACAACTATAAAAAGGGAAAACTCACTGGTAAAGGCAAAAGCAATGACACGCAATATACGTAAAAAATAGAATAAAATGCTAACATTGTTCGATGGAGAGCCATACGAAAAAAAAATGAGCTTACTTATCAATCTGCACGAAAGTATATGAAATGCGTGACATGTTCATTACTGCTGAACAAATTGAAAAAGACATGCCAGTGCAAAAATAGCAGTGTACTAAAAAGTAAAATACACTCTATCACATTATTTTGCACATGGGCACAACTTGGGTAACGGTGGCAAGGGGAACAGAAGGCAGCCGGCTTTTGCAGCAGCACATAGAAAACATTCGCTGAAAGGCTTATTTCTCAATCAAAGACCTGGTAAAATAAGCCAACACAACGACTTTTCTTTCGACCCGAACGCAATGCTGAGTAATAAAATTTCGTCACTTAAGGCACTAAGTCGTACCTACTATAATAAACACGAACTGCAAAAATCTTCATGTAGGACACTTGCAATGCTCATGCTTTCCAGAATTAAAAAAAAAGCGTATCACGCCTACACATGAAGGTTGTTCGCGCGGTTTTCCCATAAGCGGCAACTGAGATAGTACATAAACACGAACAGTTAGTACGTTTGTAGAATGTTACACACAAAAAAAGCACTGACGGCGGTATGGAAAGCTGGGGAAGTTACTGAAGTTTCAGATTGAGACTTGGCACAGAAAAACACAAGTCATAGACCAGGTGACAATGTGGAGGAACATCTGTTTGTCAGCTTTCTCTACCGCGAAGAGGTAAATGTAGCACAATCAAGGCGCAACGACGTCCGGAGCCTCATGGAGCAAACGCATGGACAGGGCTGTGTTCGGGTACAGGCGCCGACAAAAGTGGTGTACTCCACGCTGCGGGAGCCGGAGCAGCTGGACACTGCATCGCGACGCCTTCTGCAGGCGGCATCTGGGATCGAGACAGCCAATGGGTGCCCTTTATATCGGCACACATGTTGCTTGACTCGTTTCAATTGACACCCATTGGCTGTCTCGATCCCATATGCTGCCTGTAGATGGCAGCATCTACAGAGGTGTATGTTGTGCGGAATGGCTAAGGTCGATCCAAATGGGCCGCGAAGCCTCGGGCGAAAAGCGACTCAGTACAAATTGCGACCGACATTAGCACGGGTGGTTTTGGGAGCAGCGATTGAAGCGCGACTAGATTTGGAGGGAATGAACATTGGAAAAAAAAAGCGTTTTTTAATTGAAACGAGATACAGTTAGATTCATTCAAGGAAAATAAAATTCCTGGTCAGTTTTATATATACGTGACGAGTTAAGGAAATACAGGTTTATTTATTTTATTATAATTAATAAATATATTTTTTTCAGCGCCGGCTGTTACATGGGGCGTTGACGCCGTTATCACTCGCAATACGGTACACCTCTTGAAATGTGCAGAAAGGCGCGCTTGTAAATTTCACCTGTTGAAATACGCCCCCCTCACACGTTGTGCTTCTTTGCTTGTCGAAGTTTGTCTGAATTTACTGACGCGGGTAGCTTCATCGCTTCTTAACCTGTTCAGTGGAAAGTAGTGAGTTACGACCACCACAAAATTGTGTAGTTGTTTTCGTGCGACTGCGCTGGCTGACGGGCTTGGCATCCGAGGAGAGGATCAGCACTCTACACCTGAAGCTTTCGTCGGCCTCCAAAGAAAGTATGTTCTGTGCGGATGTGCGATTTCGACAAACGTACGGCTGGCATTTTCCTGCATGACTTTCCGCGCTGAAAGCACGAAGCGCCCATTAGGTCGAATGGCGGGGTAATTGAATATATAGCTCTAAAAGCAGGCCAACAAAAGAAATTTCGCGCCTCCGAAAACAAAATGACATCACTTCTGTTGTTAACGGTTATGACGTCACAATATTTTTCTCTTCCACCGGAAGTGTTCCCTCCACATACAGATGGCGCTAAGCCCCATTAACCGCCGATGAACCGCCATGTTTTGAACGTATGGGCTCCTATGGAAGCTTCCCTACCCGGTATATTTACCTTGATATGGCGTTGCTCCATTGAACGCGGCGGTTTCATCCAGCTTTTTCCTTTTGTTTGCTTGCTTGCCTGTTTGTTCAAAGTGTGGCGTGCGCTGAACTTCAAGTTTTGCTTGACGTTGCGCACGGCGTGCATTGGCGAAAGCGGTGAGTTAAGAGTTTTTGTTATCGCAGAAGTTCACGCTGCGGCATCGGCCGCGCTGTCCCGTCGTTACGATGAATGCAGAACGCTCCGCGAAGAAACGTCGCGCTCTGCTCGTTCCCCCTCCGCAACACAGGCCCTGAGTGTCTGGCGGGCAGCAAGATTAGTAAGCATGATGTTTTCTAAATAATATTATGGGGCAATGTTGTCTGATAGCTGTTGGATAATAGTACATGTTGTCGCACAGGATTACAAATGGTTCTGCGAAAAGGTTTCGTATATGTTGCTATACATTACGACTGTGAGCTGACCATAGTACTTTTCACCCACTGAAACATGTTTGATCAATTATGTTGGTTGCAATATTCTCGACGAATAAAAGTGAAGTTGCTTTTGAAACTTCTGTTGCAGTGTCATTTATTTCCATCCTATTCGCACAGCTTCCTAAGAAACATGCTGGAGCAATTTTTTTTTTTATTCACAGGTTTTACAGTTTGCTTACAGAAAACCAGAAGGGTCAGGACTAAAGGCGCTAGCATGCGCCTGACTGAGGCCCTGATCCCTGTATAATCTGCGCTCCAGCGAAGCAATCAGGACAGCATAAGAATGAGGAGAAATGGAAGAAAGGAGCGGGGGATTTCAACAAGGAATTCATGAAGCAACATCGAGAAATAACTTATGCTCTATAAGCTAAGAAAAACAAGCACAGGATGTGCAACCAAAAAACAGCATATATTGGACGATGGTCACTGATACAACATGACAAAACACCTGACCTATTGTTATTCTCAGACAAATTTGTAATAAAAAGATCCCGGACTGACTCGCATTCAAGTGCCACTCTCGTGGGTATGTTAATTGTATTTATGAAACCATTAGACAGTATGATAGCATTAAAGTCACGGCTAACAGAGCTTGTAGAACTGACGTCAATATTAAAGTCTCCCCCATGAATTAATGTATACTTATTTTCTGCCATATATGAAAGGAATTGATCATAAAAATCAAGAAACTTTGCAATATCGCCATTTGGTGGACGATAACAAACTGAAAACACATTATTGTTTGCACGTACACAAAGCATTTCATAATCAGGGTTTGTCTCGGTAAAGCAATGCGATAGCTTACATTCAACGCTTTCGTAAACTAACAAAGAAACACCCCCACCACGGCCGCGCATGCGATTTAAATAAAATGTCCTGTAATTGGACAGTCTAAAGACGTCGCATTCGTTAGTGCTCCAAGTTTCAGTCAGCATTATGGCGGAGCATTGGAATGAAAATTCAGTGAAAAACTCTTCTAGGCACGAGACTTCATTTCTAATCGACCTCGCATTTAGGTGCACGCATCTGCATGAATTAGGAGGTAGCCGACATACAATGCGTTAAGGTCCTTTGGCAGATAATAATGGTGATTTGTCATTTAAGTTACTTTCACAAAGGAACATAACGGTGATTAGATTGTTTAGAGTTGCTTAAGGTCAACCTAGCTCCCTATGTGAACAGCGCGTGCTCCTTTCGTCTTCCGCACCGGAACCTACCGTGGCTATACCAGACGTATTCGTAGCCTTTATCCTTAGCCATTTTCTTTGATTCTCGGAGCAGTTCCCGGCAGTGCCGCGTCCGATTCTCTTGAATGAAAACCATCGGGTCGGACTGTTTCAGGTTACCTTTGTTCGTTAACCACGCATCCCTTGTTTGTTGCTGAACAAAGCGAACAATTATTCCTGGTATTGTCTCTGGTCTTGCTGGTAGCCTATGAACAGATACCACGTCCGATTCGACCACATGAGGAACTTTAAGTTTGTCAGCGAGTGTGTTTAGTTATGCAATCAGGTTCTCATGTGGCACTACACGGACCCCGTGAATTTCCAAGTTCAGCCTTCTGTTTCTGTATTCTAGCTCATTTGTCCGTCGCTCAAGATCACTTTGTGCGGTTGCGCGAGTAGCATCTTTTGCCTCCAGTTCTGCTACCTTTTTTCTTAGCTCTTTAATTGCATTGTCCTGGCGACTGATTGTTTTTTCAAGATCGTCAAATTTGTTTGACATGAACTGTAGACTGTGCTCCATCTTTTGAACATTTTCTGTCAAAATCGGAAGACTTTCAAGCTTCTTAATAATGGAAGACAGAATTGCTTTCATATCTGAACCATCAGGGCTGTTACTTTCTACGGAAGCTGATCCCGGACTACGGCAGGGCGGACACCGCCAAGTTTCCTTCTGTGCAGCATTTCTACCTTTGAAAGATTTTTCTGTGATTCCTGCACACTTTCCTAAATGATACATGCGACGACATTCGCTACACTCTACAGCACAGTCGTCAGATATAGACAGATGACATGTTGAACACAATGTTGACATTGCAAGAAGCAAAATGTTTTCAAAATGTTTTCGGCAGTGGAAGCAACAACAGCACTATGCAAAAAGTGTTTGACTTAATTACTGACCTGCGACAACGTGAAGACAGTGCCGAAAGTTAGCCGTTATTGCAGGGTGCTGCCGCCGCTGCCGAAATGACCGCCGCCGCAGGGAGGAACGCTATTTATCTTGATGTGGTCCGTCGAAAATGGCGCCTGCGCAGTAGTCCCGCTGTACGAGGCAGCGCGGTCAGGTTGGTCGAAGCTTACGAAAATGTCGGCAGATGATCCCTTTTGCAGCTCACCACGATGGCGAACTTTCCATGGGCCCAAGCGGCAGGCACTGCTACGTTCGAACCAGCGTCTATTCCTGCGACAACGTGAAGACAGTGCCGAGGAGGAGGAGGAGGAAACGCTTTATTTGCTCTAACTGGGTAGAAATTAGCGGTGGCAGATGTGGTCGGCTGTCTTCACGGTCTTCTTCCCCATCTGCGCAGGGTTGACGCCCCTATTCCAGGGCACCACTGAGGGTGGCTACTCGGTGAGCGTGCCTTACTAGTCCATGCTGGACTTTAGGGTAGCTGCTGGAGAGCACCCTCTCCCACTGCTCCGCACTCGGGTCTTTTATTTGAAGGAGTTGTTGATTCTGAACGCATCCCCATGTAATGTGATATAAGGTGGGCTTGGCACCGCACCAGGAGCAAATGTCTCTATCTGGGTGGGAAACATCTTGCTTAGTGTGTTTAGATTTGGCTATGTTCCTGTTTGCAGCCTCGTCCAAGAGGTTGCTTCATGCTGATTTAGGCTGTTGTGGGGTGGAGGGTATTTGATTCGGACCCCCTTATAGTAATTCAGAATGTCTGAGTAGCCTTGGTTGACTGGTATGGGTTCCTCAGGGTCGGTGCTTGTGGCCGCTCGGTTTGTGTGCTCTCGAGCTGCCTTGCCCGCCCTTAGATTCCCTTCTATTCCAGCGTGTCCCGGTACCCAGAAAACTGTATGCCTGACTTTGTTGTTAGCCCTGCAGGAGCGGAGGATGTGAAGCGCTCTGCGTCTTATTCTGCCGTTCATGTAATTCCGACACGTAGCTTGCGAGTCGGTGAGTATTGTTAATGACCTTTCGGATCGGTAGCCCTCCACTGCCGCTAGAGCTACGGCTATTTCCTCAGCTTCCGTTACCGAGCAGTCCTTCATTTACGCGCTGCTGATCTCTTTGTAGCGGTTATTGCAGGGTGCTGCCGCCGCTGCCGAAATGACTTTATGTATCCAGAAATTCATTTATGAATACTGAACATCCATTACGAAAATAGGCTACAACTCTAAGCTGTAGTTCCCTCGCCACTACTGAGTGTTTATTAATGGCACCAAACTCTTCAATTCACCTGTGGTAAAAAGAATAGAAATATAGCTGTGTTACCTGTTAGAGACTACTTTTATATACGACACATCACATTTGAATTGGCACATGAGCGCAATAATAGAAATTTCTAATTAGCACAAAATTTGTTGCATTATTACACATGTCTAAGCAGTTCAAAAGCCCATGTACTTTGCAGAAAAACCAACACAAGCCTGTTTTCATAGCCAGTTGTATCCAAACTATCACATCACATAAAATAATATTGTACAGTCTTGCCGCCCATAGCACAAAACTGTGTTTGAGAAAAATACAACTTGGAACGCCAATTTCCCTTGGGAGGGGTGGGTGGCGAGGTGCTACTATGCTGGCATGCATTAAGCACGAACGTGTGTGACTTTGTTGTAACATTTGCCACAACCCTATTAGTTCAATATTATTTATTAGCACATTGAACAATGCAACTGTCATGCAAGTAGTACTGCATCTGGGTACGTTGGAATTGAGGCACAATTTTGATGTCTGATTCCTAAAGCTTTGTGAAGCTAAAGAAATGCTCGGAATGGTCGTAATTGAAGTGGGTTGAAATTAATTCATTTTATTGGGATCACGGATACGTTACACAGTTTCTCTTAACACCAGAATGTTTGCTGCAGTGTCCATACATAAATGCTTGTGACCGACTAATTAGATCTGGAAAACTATAGCATGATTTCCACTGTGGCTGATTGACAAGTGTACCAGTGTATTGCTACAAGTTTGTAGACTTAAGGAATGAGAAATATGAATTTTCCGCTTACTTGTCTGTCGGGAAGGAACAACGTCGGCAGCGCATTTGCCTTCAAATGCAAACGTGTCCAACTGGCGTTCGTGCCCTGTAGAAGTTCCGGATCGTAACGGAAGGCATCTCGTGCGAAGTGTCTACCGCAAGCGCGTACGTTTTCCCGCGTCTCCGTTGAAGGCAGGTCAGTGCAATGTAGCCAAGCAGACCGCCAGGAGTCAACTTGAGACAGCAATTACCGAAATTTCACAGATTTTCTGTCGCTAGCTTTGCACCCGAGGTCCTGTCAAGACGCATCTCGCTTACTTATTGCTCCCAGAAATAGCTGTGCGCGCTTCGCGCGCTCGGTCGGTGAAGCAATCTCCGGGGTAAAATTCACCTCTGTTGAATTGAGTAGAATGGAAGAAACGGAAGATACAGTCAGCTCCGGAGAATCAGCAGTTACTGCGCTGCAACGTCTGGAGGTAAGTATCGCATTGCGGAGCCTCGCCAAGCTGTGCGTTTAGTTTTCGATGGCTATTGGAGCTCCCAATTGTAGCCCCACCTCAAGGTTAATTCGGTAGTGAAGAAACCTACCTTTAACCTTGGCACGTCCCTGCCACTGGCCTTGGGAGGTCACGTTCGGCACTTTATCCGCTGCGTGAGAACGACAGCGATCGAAGCGGCTACAGGAGAGCCCTAGTGTCAACAACCTTAACTCCATCGACATAGAAGGTCGTGCGTGTCTGCGTGTGCTCGTGATATGCGGACGTTTTCATGTACTTAAAACACTACTGGAAACGAAAGTGCACCTAACGAGCTGATAGTCGACTTCCGGTTGCAGTTCCGACCTTACCGGTGGATCCGCGAATTCACAAGCGCGACGCTGATCGAAGTGTGTTATTCAGGCTTTATACAGTTTGCCAAAAATATTTTGCTCTAATCTTCAGGTTTCTTCTGATCTTCAGGTTTCATGGGGCAGCGCTCACCGGCCTTGGGCACCAATGGACTCGCTTGTATATATATATTATACTTATGCGCAATGACCCGCACGGGATCCGCCGCGTTGGAACTAAGCGCCAGTGCCGCATTATAAGCTTCATATGGTTTGAGACTACTTCTGGCGTTCGAAACCACTCGAAAAAAAAAAAAAAAACCTGGCAGGAAGGCCGCGATACCGAAAAAGCAGTGCGGTCAAAAATAGTTCGGACGTACACGGGCGCGCTGGCTCTGGACGCCGCTGAACCATGGCTGAGCGTCAGCAGACGATATTTGGTTTCGCCCGGAAGTGCGTCATCCATAAGAAAATGTAAAGCGCAGTTTTCGCTTTCTTCGGCGGAACCCGAGTCCAGTAGCATCCTATTGGGAATTAAGCAGTCGATTAGCTCTTTGCAGCTAATGGTCCAGCAACTAGCGGGAAGCATGGTAGCGCTCGCGGCAAGAGTGACGCGTATCGAAGCACACATGGCACCTGCAGGTGCTAAACAAATCCAAGGCATCAATCATGGCGAACAACTCAACTAGAGAGCTGGTAGTGTGGCAGTGGAATTGCGCTAGCTTCAAAAAGCGCAAGGCTCCGCTGCTACAGTTCGTTGCCCCACAGGCGGACAAACCGCACGTCATAATCGTAACAGAAACTTTGGGTAGCGAGGCGACCCTGGCCGGCTAACGGGTCGCCTCGTCGAAATTCGAACAGGGTAAGCGCGGAGTGGCGACCCTCGTCGCGAACAAATGCTCTTTCCAGGAACGAGATTTGAAATTAGGCAACGCGAAAGCGGAGGTAACCGTGATCGAAATCATACCGAGCAGTTGGCTGAAAAACAGCGTATTCGTAGTGAACGTGTACAGCCCGGCCTCTGACCACAGACAGTCGTTCACATCGATAAAAACGAAGGCGGCCTCAATGGCCAGTGGGGCGCCACTAATAGTGGCAGGAGATTTTAACGCGCCCCACGGAGCTTGGGGTTACGCAAGGCCAGTGCCTAAGGGAGAGCGGCTATTGGAGGCAGTCACTACGTGCTCGCTAGAGCTGGTGACGGACCCCCGCTATCCGACTCGACTAGGCACGTCGGTGGCGCGGGACACGACGCCCGACCTGACCTTCGTCAAGAACGTGCGAGGGGCCGAGTGGCGCAACCTGCACGAGAACCTCGGCAGCGACCACTACATACTGGCGGTCACGATCCCCATCAGGGCAGCACCACCAAGAGAATTTAAGGTCACCGACTGGGACGCCTTCCGCAAAATAAGGAAGGAAGACGCAAACGAATGCGCGGATCTAGACAAGTCTTTTTAGAAGGCTCAAAGAGGACGTTAGCACCGCGACGAGGGTTGTCCAAACTGAACTGAACGTGGAAAGGATGGACGCGAGATTGGCACACCTATTAGAGGCAAAGAATTCCATCACGGCCTGGTGGAAAACGCAAAGACTGAATCGCAGACTGCGAAAGAAAGTAGCGGCACTAAACCGGGAAAACGAAGCGCACTCGATCGAGCTTTCCAAGCAACAGTGGAACGAGGTGTGCGCGTCGGTAGACGGACAAATGAGAACCGGGCGCAAATGAAACCTTCTAAAGCAACTGTTAGACGACAGGCAATCCAAAGGCAATCAGATATTGGCAATCGATAGGATTTTACAAAAGCAAAAGGAGCAGGGCAAGACGGAAAGCGAGTTCCTAAAGGAGTTGGCGGAGACGCATTTCCCACTGGGCCCGTCAGGCGACGGCGACTATCCACAATACTCCGGGGCAGAGGTCGAAGAACTCGACGCGCCCTTCAGGGAATTGGAAATTTGGGATGCCTTAGAAGGCCTCAACGGACGCTCCGCTACGGGCCCGGACGGGGTCTCGAACAAACTGTTGAGGAACCTAGACGGAAAGTCGGTCGAGAAGCTCACCGAAGAAATCAACAGAGTGTGGGAAACGGGACGAGTACCAGAGGTCTGGAAAGAGGCCTCGGCCATACTAATACCGAAACCCGGTAAACCACTTGCGGCAGAGAACATGCGGCCAATATCGCTCACCTCGTGCGTAGGCAAGACGGCCGAACATGTCATACATAACCGAGTATCGCGGTACATAGAGAGAGAGGGCCTCTTCCCACATAATATGGTGGGCTTCAGACCGGGCCTTTCCTCACAGGACGTAATGTTACTACTCAAGAAGCATATAATTGACGACATGACCAGAGATACCAGGGGCATACTGGCCCTGGACCTAACGAAAGCGTTCGACACGGTCAAACACAGATTTCTAATGGAAACCATCTCGGTGATGGGGCTCGGCCGGAAATTCCACTCTTATATAGGCTCCTTCCTCAGAGACAGGAAAGCCACGATCAAAATAGGGCAGGCCACGTCCGATTCGTACACGCTGGGCGCGAGGGGCACCCCACAAGGGGCGGTGCTCTCCCCACTATTATTCAATCTGGCAATGAAAGGGCTCTCGGACCGGCTGACGAGAGTGACCAACGTCAATCACGCCCTGTACGCAGACGACATTACGGTGTGGTGCCCGGGAGAGTCCGACGCAGAAGTCGAGCAGGCTCTTCAAGAGGCGCTGGACACAACGGAAGAGTTCCTGAAGGAAACGCGACTCCGTCTGTCACCCAGCAAATCGGAACTGTTGCTGTACAGGCCCTCAAAACAAGGCATGAGGAATTTGACGCCGATCGATCAAATACCGATCAAATTACACACGAGTGCCGGCCAGCCGATTCCCAGAGTGGACACTATAAGAATCCTGGGGCTGCTAATTGAGGCGAAAGGCGGTAACACACAAACTGTCATGAAACTCACGTCCAAAACGGAGAACATGCTCCGGCTGATCCTCAGGGTGACGAACTGCAGGGGAGGGCTTAGCGAGAGCAATCTCATCAGACTTTACCACGGCTTCCTCATGAGTCACGTAAATCACGTAGCCTCGGCGCTAAAATGGACCAAGATAGACGCGGCCAAGATAGAGACACTGATGCGCAAGAGCATCAAAAGGCTGCTAGGTCTTCCGATCACTACAAGCACGGAGCGGCTCGATCGGTTAGGGGTCCACAATTCACTATTACAAATCATCGAAGCGCAGACCAAGGCGCAGGTCGTGCGGCTGTCGACCACCAGGGCCGGTAGGCGCATCCTAGAAGAAACAGGGATAAATGCCGAGGCAGAGTGCAACGCACGCAAGATTGCGCTCAGCGCGGCAGTCAGGGGCACTTTCAAGGTAGAACCGCTTCCGAGAAACGTCCACCCGCAATTCAACGAGGGGCGCCGAACGGCGAGGGCCCGAGCACTGCTGAAATCGACCGCCAACTGCCCGGGCCTGGCGGCATTTGTAGACGCGGCCCAGTACGGGCGCAGCGACCGGTACGCGGCCGTCTCGGTACGCTGGGATGGCACGATAATTAACGCAGCATCGGTCAAGGGGGTAACGTCCGAAGTGGCCGAACAGGTGGCAATAGCCATGGCGATGAGAGACCCCGAACGTCCTTACGTATACACAGATTCGCGATCGGCGGCAAGAGCATTCGCCTCGGGCTCGATATCCCGGGAAGCGGCGGCCGTCCTCGGCAGCGAGGGAGCCGCGGGTCAGCCCATCGTCAAATGGTTTCCAGCCCAAATGGGGGCCGACGTGCACCCCGAATTTCCCAACGCCAACGAACAGGCGCACGGACGCGCGCGAGGACTCACGCACCGCGGCGATCGTGGCGAGCAAAGTGGCGGGGAAGGAGGGGAGCACCGAGACCCGCTGCTCACCTTCAACGAAATAACAACACACTATCAGCTGTCGAGGAGGACCTTCCCACCCCCCCACGCTAGACTCACTAGACCACAGTCATCGATATTCCGAATGCTTCAGACAGGGTCGTTCCTCTCGAGAGGCAGACTGAGCCGTTATTCACCAGAAGTAGAGCCGCAATGTCCGGATTGTGGCGAATCGAACTGCTCGCTAGCGCACATGCTCTGGCAATGCTCCGCGTTAACCGGCACCGTGTTCACTAAAGAAGAAGACTGGGTGGACACCCTGCAAAGTGACGACCACCAGACCCAGCTCTGGGCCGTCCAGAGGGCTCACGAAAGGGCGGAGGCTCACGGGCTTCCCGTCCCAACGTGGGTGCGGCCCGCGACCCCTGCAGGCCACTAAACCAAGAGTGGGTGGGGAGGGGTTCCTCAGGACACAATAAAGTTATTTCCTCCTCCTCCTCCTCCGCTACACTTTAGCCCATTTTGTTAACTGTGCCAATTAATATCCACGGTATAGTAGGAACAAGTGCATTGATACAAGCACCCTTCTTGATTGACGTCAGCGATCGGTCAATAGCAGCCGTCTATGGGAATGTGCTTAATGACGACAAAAGCACACAAAAGGAAGTACGAGTTTGGATGCTTTTGAAACGAGGACGTCTGAGATAAAGGTGACTTCGCGCTCCGCTTATGAGCCCCACGCGTCGCTGACGAGTGCGAAATTTTGCTGAGATGTTCACAGCAGCATGTACCATCCGCTGAATGTGATTTTTCGCAATGCCCGAGGGGTGGTTCATGCCCCTTTAATTATGCGGTAGAGGAATTGAATTATGGATTGAGAGGTGAGGGATTCTAGAGTAACTTTAACAACTTGAAGTTCTCTAACCTGGACCTAAATCATTTCATTTCGCTCCCATCGAAAATCGGCCGCCATGGCTGCGATTGAATGGACGACCTTGATCTCACAAATTGTATGCTTTAAGCAATAAGCTACCGGGGCGGGTAAATACACTAGAAATTCTGTGACGTTAGCCATTGAGTAATTACAACCAGTACTAGAGTGGAAACTCCCCATTTCGCCCATGTAGTGCAATCGGCAACTGCAAGAACGCCACCATGTTGCTACTTTGCGCTGGCGAGCCGCGGCAGACAAGTCGTAATTCAGACGAGATGGGCAATTAATGCCATACGGAGTCTTTCCCAGTATGGGGGTGCGTTCTAGTTGAGGCGCCTTTTACCTTTTACCTTTTACAGAACCTTAAAGATTACCTAAAGCGTTTATAAATGGCCATCTGATCTATCTTAACTACATATGAAATGAACATTACACATTTTTTATACGTATGTGCGCGTGTAAATGCTGGTTTTAGCATTATATCTAGAATAGTTTTAGCCTGATAGAAATGAGAAATAGCAAGATGGCGGCGCTTTTTCGGTTGCCACTTTTCTAAACACAGATTTAAAGGAACCATTCTTGCGGGGAAACTTTAAGATATCATACCTTAGTGCGCCATCACGTTAATTAGTGCTTATGGAAAAATACTTTGCAATGAAAGAGAGGACTAGAACTTTTTATTAGCAGAAAACAAAATTTCTATATTAAGATTCACGTTGCTGATATTTTAAGTAAACATTATTCATCTGCGTTTGTATTTCCCTAGTACCCTTTAAGATATGCAGAAAAAGTGATGTAAGAACTTGAGGGACTCTTGCGGGGTCTGTAACACAGCAAGAGTGCGCTTTTTCACTTGCCTACCGGCTCCATTGACCACCATGCTCGAAGGCTGCTTGTACATATCCCAATTAACGCTCGTGAAAACGTTTGCAGAAATTTATAACGTGGGGGACGTAACCACTTCACGCAACATAACGATTGGTATCGCACTATGAACTGATTGACTGGTTTAGCACTGTTAGCGCTATGCAGTGCTGAGTTTAGCACTGCATCGTCGCATGTGATGGTCCGTGAATACGTTCCCAGTACGAAAAGCTGGATGCTTCTATTTATACCCTTTCAGTTACGCGATTCGCAAAACAAATAATTTAGTTACAGGGAGGGTGTCACAAAGTTATCTAATAATGAACGGAACGTGAACTACCTATGCTATTGCTATCTCCTAGCAACGAAACCAGCCTCATTTCTAGTTTGTTTCTTCAGACCGAAAATGCGTTAGAGCACGGAGAGCATTGTGACAAAAAGTGGGGCCGAGTTGTCACGATACAAATTGGTCGTCAAAAACCTTTTGATAGAGATGCCCATGATGTCATATTCTTCCTATTAAGACATGAACGCTGGTGCAGTGATAACAGATCGAGTAAGAATGTTGCAAAAAGATTACACTGCGTGCTTCATATTTAATAGGAAATAAGGTGCCAGTATAGAAGTGGACTGCTCAATAAAACTAAGATTTTGTATGTTGCCTTTTTCTGTGCCCTGTATTAAGAGTCACTTTGTTCAAAAGCAGTGAAAAATCTATATTGGATTTATCTATCTAGGAATCGAGACTTGGGTTCTGACTTATGCTCGTGACGTCGCAATTTATTTACACTTAGAGAGAGTTCGCATGAGACTATGAAAAGGGTTGGATTTTTTCGTGCCGCAACTGGAAGTGCTGCCAGATGCACCAACTGCCTAGGCTGTGGCGAGACAGCAGGCCACAGAAAGTCCAGTATTTTTGTAACATGAGCTGTATCATTAGCCGTAGAAAATATCGTGTGGTGCCAATACAAGATTATTGTGCTAGTGCAGAGTACTGAATCGAAGAAGTAAAAATACTTAAAGAAAGACAAGTAGGACGAACATAGTTCTTTGACGTTCTTAAAGCCTTAAAGCTGGGCGACATCCACGGCTCTCCATGGTTGTGTCTGGTTAAGCGGAAAGTGGAAACTGCTTTCGGTAACGATTGAGCTTTGATGAACACACTCATTCCGGGAAGCTTTAGCTGCCGCTCTCAGAGGCTCGAGTTCCCGATCCGTGTCTTTAATTCAAAGTGTTGGTTCCGCAGTGAATGTGCATTCATATTCCGTTGAAAGTGGCTTCTCCTGAGGGGTTCTTGACACGGGGGCAACGGAGAGCGCATGTCCTTGCCTGTCCTTATCTTCGTCATAGGACGCGATCTCCAACTAGACGCCGTCTTGCCCAGCAATTCGTGTTGTACGTACTTGCACCCGATTCGCATCGTCCAATGAGACTGTTCCTTTTATATTTGCAGGTGCACCGTCCTAAATCGGGTCCCACATACACTTAGCGCGAACCTCTCCTACGAAAAATGGCGTATCTAGGAAGACCATAGCTTCCAGTAGATAACGCAACATGTGGTCAAATAGGAATACCGGCCTGTAGGTCCCGATAAATTTTTCCTTGGGCACCAATGACTGCCGCAGCACAATGGTGTTGCATCCAGTGTCACGCAATACTCAAACGGGACAGTTACCCAGAAGCCCTTTTGCCACAGGCATGTCACCAAATTGGTCGTGAGTTGACACACGCTGAAACAAGTAGAACAGTTGAAACAGTTCAACAGTTCAAACAAAAAGAACTGGCAGAACTTTCTAAGTTAATCAACAAACGTAAAACAGCTGACATAAGGAGGTATAATATGGATAGAATTGAACATGCTCTCAGGAATGGAGGAAACCTAAAAGCAATGAAGAAGAAACTAGGAATAGGAAGAATCAGACGTATGCCTTAAGAGACAAAGCCGGCAATTTCATTGCTAATACGCATAAGATAGTTCAAGTGGCTGAGGAGTTCTATAGAGATTTATACAATGCCAGTGGCACCCACGACGATAATAGAATAGAGAATAGTCTAGAGGAATTTGAAATTCCACAAGTAACGCCGCAAAAAGTAAAGAAAGCCTTGGGAGCTATGTAGAGGGAGAAGGCAGCTGGGGAGGATCAGGTAACCACAGATTTGTTGAACGATGGTGGAAATATTGTTCTAGAAAAACTGGCCACCCTATATACTCAATTCCTCATGACTTCCAGCGTACCGGAATCTTGCAAGAGCGCTAACATAATCCTAAACCACAAGAAAGGGGACGCCAAAGACTTGAACATTTATAGACCGATCAGCTTACTGTCCGTTGCCTACAAAGTATTTACTAAGGTAATCGCAAATAGAATCAGGAACACCTTGTACATCTGTCTGCCAAACGACCAGGCACGATTCCGTGAAAGCTACTCATGAATAGACCATATTCACACTGTCAATCAGGGGATAGAGAAATGTGCGGAATATAAACAACCCTTATATATAGCCTTCATTGATTACGAGAAAGCGTTTGATTCAGGCAAAACCTCAGCAGTCATGGAGACCTTACGGAATCAGGGTGTAGACTAGCCGTATGTAAAAGTGCTGAAAGATATCTATAGCGGCTCCACATCCACCGAAGTCCTTCATAAAGAAAGCAACAAAATCCCAGTAAAGGAAGGCGTCAGGCAGGGAGATACGATCTCTCCAATGCTATTCACAGCGTGTTTACAGTAGGTATTCAAAGACCTGGATTGGGAAGAATATGGGATAACAGTTAATGGAGAATACCTTGGTAACTTGCGATTCGCGGATGATATTGCCTTGCTTAGTAACTCAGGGGACCATTTGCAATGCCTACTCACTGACCTGGAGAGGCAAAGCAGAAATGTGGGTCTCAAAATTAATCTGCAGATAACTAAATTAATATTTAACAGTTTTGGAAGAGAACAGCAGTTTACGATAGGCAGTGAGGGACTGGAAGTGGTAAGGGAATACGTCTACTTTGAGCAGTTAGTGACCGCGGATCCGGATCATGAGACTGAAATAATCAGAAGAATAAGGTTGCCATAAGGTTGAAAAAAGGTTGCCATTATCCCCCAAGAGAAAAGTGTGTGACAGCTGTGTCTTACTAGTACTCACGTACGGGGCAGACACCTGGAGGCTTAGGAAATGGGTTCTGCTTAAATTGAGAACGACGCAACTTGCTATGGAAAGAAGAATTATGGGTGTAGCATTAAGGGATAAGAAAAGAGCAGATTGGGTAAGGGAATAAACGCGACCTAATGCAGGAAAAGAAAATCAAGAAAAAGAAAAGGGCATGGGCAGGACATGTAATGAGGAGGGAAGATAAGCGATGGTCATTAAGGGTTATGGACTGGATTCCAAAGGAAGGGAAGCATTGCAGGGAGCGACAGAAAGTTAGGTGGGCGGACGAAATTAAGAAGTTTGCAGGAACAACATGGCCACAATTAGTACATGACCGGGTAGTTGGAAAAGTATGGGAGAGGCCTTTGCCCTGCAGTGGGCGTAAGCAGGCCGATGATGATGATGAACTAACTATTGCCCTGTCAACCGGTATTCTTCCCCCCTCTTTAAGAACGAGGTAACCTTCATCTGGCATTTTATTGTCCAGTTTGTTCAGTTTCACCATGCAGGAGGCTTCCCTCCTCTCCACGTTGCAGGTTGGTCAAATATCGCCGTTGTGACCGATCTTGGTACACATCTGCTCATGTGCGGGGAAACGTTTTTTGTCCGCGACGAGCACTCCGCCGCCCTGTGTCCCGCTTTGTCACACAGGAAGCAACGCTCGCCACCTCGAGTCGTCTTCTTGGCCGACTTTGTCTTTGATGCGGACGCAACCGTTTTCTTGGCACTCCCCTCCTGGCAGCCCTTCAGCGTTCGGCAGGAGGGGAGCAGCCCTTCAGCGTTCGGCAGCTTCTGTCCTTCAAGAACACTCGTAGTGCCGAAGAGCAGCTCTTGACGGATTGTTACTTAATAATCATGTCCCTAACGCTGTAATACCTTTTTTCCGCCTTTTTGAATTCAACCCAGTGGTGGACATTACCGGCCAGTCTGGCGGCGTACTGCATATCAGCCTCCTTGTCTTCAGGCCTGGCATGGCTAAACTTTCCCGGTATCACGCTGCCATGTAGCGAGAATGCCACAAGAGTGCCGTCTTGAGCTGGTTATAGTACAGAGTAGCATATGGACCAAAAGGACCAATGACTGTTAGGGTTTCTCCGGTCATGCAAAGACTCAGTGAGAGCTCCAAGTTCCCTCGCAGCCATTCCTGGCACGTTGCAGATAAGCACCTAGGTCATCGCTGGATTCGATAAATGGTGAGGATTGGTCGATACGGTTTTCCTCACGGGCGCAGTCGAGCTAGCCTTCGCGGCGGCCTTCGAAGCCGGTGCGTTATCGCCCCTCTCCTAAAGTTTGCGCTTACATTCGAGAACTTTCTGCTCTTGCTATAGCAGTTTCTGCTGCAGGTCCATTTGTTCTTTCGCTAAATTTCGCTCCTCTATTTTTTTTCATCTCGCAATCTCACACGGTCCACCTCCACCCATTCCTTTAACGCTGTCGCTTTCAGACCCACCTCTCGAATTCTAGAGCAGGCTTTGTGGTACTATTTTAGTCGTCCGTGCCTACGCGGCAAAGTTCGCTCTCGTGAAGTGTCCGCCGCTTTCGCCCGACGGGCGACTAACTTGCGCGCAGAGTGACGGTGGTGTCCTGGCGGTACTCATAATGGCCACAGCCATGTCGTCTAGTGGAGCTGCCACGCCCCGGCACCGGGAAAGAGGTCGAAGAAGACGCTCGCCGGTGTGGGCTAGAGGAGCGTGACAGGCCTGTTGGCGGCGAGCTCCGTGGGTTCCTGCTAGGGTAAGAGGGCCAGAAGCACTGCTGTCGGGCACGCAAACTGGAGCAGTGTTCGGCGGCGGCTCTCAGGCGGTACCGAGGACACGGCCACCAACGCGGACCGTTAGCCGCTCGTGCTTGGCTGCCTGGCTGTGCGATCGAGACGGGACGGCAGCCGTCTCCATTGCTTCTGGAACAGGTCCCACCAGGTCGTCCCTGTCCCGTGACCGTTCTACCGAGCCGTCCAATTGTAAACCGTAGCGCGCGCTCTCATCGCGCTCCGTCCGCCGTGCGCTTTTCCTTTTCTTCCTCGTCCACTCGGCCCGCTCAAGCGCCCCACACGTCACACTCGTACAAATGTTCAACAAAGGTAATGTAACTGCACCAAATAAAAAAAAACGCACGTCAGAGGTTCTGATACCTTCTTTTAGAAGTCGCTGTTCGCACTGAGTCGTCGAATCTTTATTTTCTTAGCTTCTCCTCGAATCTTTAGTTTCTGTTTCTACTAGTGAACAGGTTGGGCACACGGATTCAATTGGTGTTATTGCTTAATCTTGAATTATTGCTTTCTTATTCACGTAAACGTGATTAAGTAAGTTTAATTAGGGAGATTTAGGTTAATTTAGCCGAAATTTTATTCTAGGTAATTTACGGTGATATGCTAAGAGGATTTGTTATCAGCTTACATAATCTCACAGTTATATGTAAATCTAACTGCATTTAGCCCATTTATTTTTAACTTCTCAAAGGCAGTTTTTGTTTAGGATATTAAAAGTCCGTCATTGTAAATGCTTATCATCTATATACCTAAAATTTCGCCCTGTTCACCATCGCGTTTGATCAAGCGAAGGCGTTTTGCACTAAAAGGTAAAAGAATTTGAAAGCTGTGACTAAGCAAGCACAAATAAAAAAATAACTTCTATGAAGATAAAGATATTGACATTTGAAACTGATGAAGGTTCCGTCAAAATAAGACAACCGTTACTAAATCTTTTTGCAGGTTGCGAGCATATCAGAATGTTATACTACGAGCGGCTTGAATCTAGGACAGCCTCGTTACTGACATCAGGTCAGTTTCAGGAATAAAACAAAGACTTTCAACATCAACGAAAGAGCCAAAAAGTACCTCGCATGCATCTTATCAATCACGATATCCTAGCAATGACCAATTTTTCAAAGAAAAAAGCGGTGGTTGAGAACGCACTGTGACTGAACGTTGTCGTGAAAATGTAGCTAAGCATCTTTACTGGAAATCAACAGTACCTAAGTACCTCAAGAATTTGAAGTTAGCATACTCATTTTTCCTACAATCATTCCTTCGCAATCAAAGTTCTCTTTAACGAGATTTTCGTTTATTTTCTGTTCACACTGCAGAAAGAATAGAACCGTGATTCAACAACGCTTTCTTCTTAGAGCACCATGATAACCTTTCTGGGGGCAAAATGCGAAAATACCCGTGCACTTAGATTGAGTTGCAGGTTAAAGAACCGCAGGTGGTCGAAATGTCTGGAGTCCTCCACTACGGCGTGCCTTATAATGGGAAAGTGGTTTTGGCACAACCCACAACCCGATAATTTATTTTAATAATATCTTTTACACAGAAATATCTTAAACCACAACGAGCAGTCAAGAGTCGTATGCGGAGGTTTCAGTGCTTTAGTTAAAGAAAAAAACTACATTACCGACAATTACGATTTCCCTTGCAGCTAGCTAGCGAGAGGTCATCTGGTGCTGTCAGGTCAAAACCTCCTCAGCCCTCGGGTAAGATAATTTTTATGGCCAAGGCTGGTTTTTTCTTCTTTACCATCCTCATGTGTGACATCCCTGTGCAAGTAAAAAGAAAGTCCTCAACCATACAGCAGCACAATGCTACAAATGCCCTCTGTTACTTCATGCTACTGTTTGAAGCATGACATTTTTTTACTTTCATAAAGCTTCCTCTAGTTCACGAATTTTCGGAGAACTGACTTGCAATACCATTGCTTTTGGATTATCTTCAGGATGCAGCACTGCTGCTGCGGCCTTTCACAGCCCCGCAGTGTTCACAGCAGACAAACTTCGTAAAATTTCTCTGACACCATTGCTTAGTTCTCATGGTTTAGAGGAACTTGCGCTCTGTAACAAATATTTCTCACTTTCACCAACACTCAGCTACATACCTGTAACACTTTTCACGAGCACCTGCTCACACATTTATAATGTTCACACTAATCTATACGGAAAACATTTAGATAAGCGCATTCTTATACCGATGTGTCTTGACTATTTCCAAGCCAACCTTCTTTTTCAGGAAAACATCAGTAGTCTCCATTTTTAGGCCTAATATTTATGAAACCTTCAGGTATTCCAACATCAGCATTTCATTTGATATTTTCTGTTGTATGTCTGTGTATTTAAGTTGAAGATAGACAATCTCACAGAAACTGTCTAGCTGAAGCTTGACGTTTCTTGTAATAGAGGTCACATACGACACATTATGTCCGGCACTATGAATGCAGGAAACCACAGTGGTGCAAGGGGCAAAGCATCTTTGTTGAGCTACTTTCAAGCTAGTGAGACCACCAGAGATTTGTACGAGTCCTCGTAATGCTCGGTACTAAGTGGAAGCTCCGAACACGACTCACTAGAGCTATCTAAGCCTAATTGTTTATTTTAGGCGAAGAGACATTACAATGCACAATGATTTTGGCATTAAAAGAGGGGCGGTTGTCAATAGAGCATTCTAACTTCCAACTACAATCTCTAAAACCCAGGGGGACCAGATTTCCCATTCATTTCCGCAAACTGCAGCCACAAACAAATTTTGGGCGGGAAACTGGTACCATCTAGTATCGCAGCATTTACACAAAGAAGAATAAAATGTCTGTCACTCATTTGTGGCGCTCTATCGATAAAAAAAGCCCTGGATGAGTGAGACTCATTTTATGATGCAACACCTAAGTTGTAACATTTCTAATCTGATTTTATTTCTTTCAGTATATTTCTCAAATTATTATTGTTTGTCTTGTTAATGATCAATAAAAATTTTGACCTTTTAAGAGAGAAAATGTTTCATTTGAGTAACTCGGAGATTACAGGTTGCATTCAATTGACCAAGCATAAGTGCAGCAGCTGCTTATGAAGGAATCAAATATTCCCCACATGCAAGTATTACGAATCCCTTCTAAGTTGATCATGGTGCTACATCGTGCGCGCTTTCACACTATTTAGATGAGTACTCGCGCCCTGTTGTGAAGGAATGCAGTCTGTCTGTTAGGAATATATGCACTCTGTTTGGCGGAGTAAAAAGACTCGGTTTGGAGGAGTAGAGGTACTCGCTTTAAAGGAGTAGAAGCACTCGGTCTGGTGTAGTAGTATGACCCTACTGGGGAAAATATTACCACTCTGCGGAAGAGTATTAGCATTCCCTTGCGGTGGAGTAATAAAACTGTCATGGGGAGTTAATCTACTCTCTCTCAAAGAGAGTCCATCTGCTCTCGAAAAGCGAGTGATATATGGGACAAGAAGATACTCCCTCGAAGAGATTTCCCTGAACTCTCTTTGTTTTTGCAATGCATGTGGGTTTATTGACAGTTCACCCAAAAAGACGTGCAGTAGAAATATGTTCCACATCGGCCACCAAGGCTTGTGAGTAGTGGTGCTGGCTAACACTCCCAGGGTTAGTTCCAGTAGAAAAACATAAATACCCAACAAAGTAGAAGGGAAAGCGGCGCCGCGGTAACTCAATTGGTAAAGCATCGCACGCGTAATGCGAGAACGTGCGATCGTTCACCACATGCAGCAAGTTGTTTTTCCACCCTTTTTCATTTATATTAATTTATTTCTTTATTTCAATTTGTAATTACAAGTAATTTTCCCTATATTTTCCTTGGTGTCATTGTTGGCTTCTTATGATATGTATATAAACATTTAGCCCCTTGGTTGACCCCCTTTCTTCTCGTTGATTATATAACAAGGATCTCGAACCCGGGAACAACGATGCCTTCAGGTAACATATGTGGTTTTACTGACCATTTGCCTTCACCCCAAGAAGACCACGTGCTGGAGATGCCTGCGGTCGAAAGAAAGTACCCCTTCTGCCATCAGTGTTTGTGAGTGGTGGCGCTGGCTAACACTCCCAGCGTTAGTTCTAGTAGAAAAACATAAATACCCGAGATAGTAGATGGGAAAACGGCGCCGCGGTAGCTCCATTGGTAGAGCATCGCTCGCGTAATGCGAAAACGTGGGAGCATTCCCTATCTGCAGCAATATAATTTTTCATCCACTTTCACTTCCATTAAGTTATTTGTTTAATTCAATTAGTAAGTACAAGTAATTTGCGCATGTTATCCTGCGTGTCGTTTGTTGGCGTCTTATGATATATATATATATATATATATATATATATATATATATATATATATATATATATATATATATATATATATATATATATATATATATATATATATATATATATTGTAACCGATACGAAAGTTACGGACAAGAGGACAGATGAGCAGACGAAGAGGAGGAAGAGTTGCAGAGGCCGAGCTGCGCTACAATCGCGCTACGATCATCATCAATCACCTGTAAGTAAAACCATTTCTTCGCAACTCTTCGTAACAGTTGTGGCGGAAGGTTCGGGGTAATCGACACCCTAAGACGGAGGCTGAACCAGAACTTCTTCGACGGAGCCGTCGCATTGCTGGACTCTCACCGAATCTACCGGAGTGGAATATGTCCCACGACGCAGACGAACAACGGCCCATTCTAACAGCTGCACCGACAAGTTCCGTTCTACAACTGAGAGATGCTCGTGCCTTCACCGGAAGATTGGACGAAGACGTCGAGGAATAGCGTATCCATTATTACCGGGTGAGTGCCGCCAACAAGTGGAACAGCGCTTCTCAGCTTTCGAATGTCGTGTTCTTTCTTACGGATACTGCGTTCCTGTGGTTCAACAATAACGAGGAAACGTTCACAGCATGGGGAAGATTTGTTCCCGAAATCAAAGAGCGATTCGGCGACTCCGCGACGAAAACGAAAAGGGCAGAACAGACGCTACTGCAACGTGCGCAAGTGCCAGGCGAAACCTGCACGACCTACACTGAGGTGATGATAAAACTGTGTAGGATGGTGGACTCTGGAATGCCTGAGGAAGATAAAGTCGGGCACATCCCGAAAGGAATTGCTGAAGACGTCTATAATTTCCTCATCGCGAAAGACAACCTGGCTTCCGTCACTGACATCATTCGGCACTGTCGTACTTTCGAGCAGATGAAAACGAGGCGTATCACACCGAAGTTGGCAGGCTAGCCGATGTTACGACAGATGCAAGCGTGGAGAGCAACCAGCCCCTCGATCTTGCATCCACGGTCCGACAAATAGTTCGGGAAGAGCTCAGCCTGCATGGGCAAGTGACACATTCAGGCACTCATAGCTTCCGCCTACCACCAGATTTCGAGCCAAACGTGGCATCCTTCTCCCCGTATCCTGCGGCGAGGGGTACCAAGGATTATGAACTCGCGCCCCGACAGCAGCCACGTCTCTACGACAGAGGCGCTACTCATGACGCTCGGCCACAACGAGAGCAGCCGCGTTTTTACCCCCGAGGGCCTGTGACTTCTGTCAGGCCGCGACATGAAGAGCACCGACCCTACTACCATGACGTGACTTATGAACAATATAACGGATTTCAGCGAGGCGCAGAGACACGTTATCTACATGACAACGAACCTTCTCGCCGCCCGCCGCAGCCTAGCATCCGTTTTGAGGCAGATGCTGTGAAACGCGACCCTCCCGTGTGCTACAACTGCGGTGCCACAGGCCATATAGCACGGTATTGTCGCCAAGGCCGTCAATGACGAAGGACACCACCGATGTTCACGCCACCCAGAACCCGTACTTCATATGACTTGCGGACGACCGATTCCCTTCCGATGGACAATTTCCCACACGAGACCAGACGCAGCGATTCGCCAAGTTCTGAGCGGAGTTTGACGCCACCAAATAATCGCTCCCGTCGCTCTCCGTACCCTCGGCGCCGTTCTTCGTCACCGCCGCCGGGAAACTAGCATCCACGGCCAATGAAGGTGTGGTCGCAGGACAGTCTTTGCCAGAAATACCTCTGCCTGTTGTGTTGCTCAAGAACAAAGTGAATGTCTCGATTGACGGAATACCGACCATAGCGTTAGTTGATACTGGGGCGACTGTGTCTGTGATGAGCCTCGCTTTCAAAAACCGTCTACGCCACAAAGTTATGTTTTCTTGGAACGACGGTATTACCTTTCGTGGAGTGGGCGGCGAGTGGCTTCAACCCCTTGGTGTTTGTGCTGTGAGTGTTTTGTTGACTGGGAAAGTTTTTGTGTCGGAATTCCTTGTTCTTGCTCGATGTTGGCACGATGTTATTCTTGGTATTGATTTTCTTGAACAGTGCGGCGCTTCCGTGGACTGTGGTTGTGACGAAATATCATTGAACAAGTTAATTATATCAGCAGATTGCGAACAAAGCTCGCGTGGCGAAAACAGGGACACAGACACACTCAGTGTTCTTGATGAAGTGATTGCGCCATCGCGGTGCCTGACGCCCGTTCGTGTTTCTGTAACTACTGTTGGCGCTGATTGTATTGACCTTGTAGTTAAGCCTCTCCGCATAAACTGTGCTAAAAAAGATATGCTTGTGCTCTGCTCTGTCGTGTGCATGACGAAAGAAGTCGCCACATTGTGGGCGCTGAAATGTTCCGCCACGCCAGTTCTCTTTCCTCGCAGTATGAAAATCGCTTTCTTCGATGAAGCCCCATGTAACTCAATAGCGGCCCTAACTACGGACGTCTCTACAGTTTGCTCTCCTTTCGATAATGGCCATTTTGAAGAGCTAATGCTTGGCATGATCAGCAAGGCTCTCGGTACGTCGGAACGGCAAGCACTGGTACATGTCCTTGCCAGGCATGAGGTTGCATTCGACTTCACGCATGGATATGCACCCCTTCATTTACCGTCGTCCCACGCTTGTTAAAGAATAGATACCGGCTCCGCACGCCCCATCCGCCAGAAGCCCTACCGAGTGTCATCCTCCGAGCGAAAAGTTATTGCAGAACAAGTCATGGAGATGATGGACAAAGGTGTCGTTCAAGAGTCGTCTAGTCCATGGGCAGCACCAGTAATCCTGGTCCGAAAAAAAGATGGCTCCTGGAGATTCTGCGCGGATTACAGGTATCTAAACGCAGTGACGAAGAAGGATGTCTATCCACTACCGCGAATAGATGACGTCATTGATTGCTTACACGCTGCTTCTTACTTCTCAACACTTGATTTGCGATCGGCGTATTGAAAAATACCTATGGACCCTGCCGACAAGGAAAAGACCGCTTTCGTGACTCCAGAGGGCCTATTCGAATTTAATGTTATGCCTTTCGGCCTTTGCAATGCTCCTGCCACCTTCGAAAGATTCATGGATACAGTACTACGTGGTCTGAAGTGGGGGTTATGCATGTGTTACCTCGATGATGTAATCTTTGGCCGCACGTTTGAAGAACATAATGAACGCCTCAGCCTTGTTCTCGACTGCGTCGAGAAAGCTGGACTAGTTCTAAGCAAAAACAAATGTCGCTTTGGCGAACGTCAAGCACTGGTCCTGGGACACATAGTCGACAAGGATGGCGTCAGACCCGATCCTCGTAAGATTGAAGCGGTGAGCTCCTTCAAGCCACCACAATCAGCACGAGAACTTCGCTCATTCATTGGCCTATATTCATATTTTCGTCGTTTTGTTCCCAGGTTTTCCGACATCGTTTACCCGTTGACAAGTATTTTGCGACAACATGCATCCTTCAATTGGACATTAGAGTGTGACGCATCATTCTCCTAACTGAAGTTTATACTAACGTCAGCACCGCTCTTGCGTCACTTCAACCCATCTTGCCCGACTGAAGTTCACACTGATGCTAGCGGAATTGGGATAGGAGCGGTGCTTGTACAAAGTCACAGTGCGCAGAACATGTCGCATATCCCAGCCGTTGCCTGAGAAAATCTGAACGCAATTACATGGTCACGGAACAGGAATGCCTGGCAGCTGTTTTCGCCATACAGAAGTTTCGGTGTTATCTTTACGGTAGACCATTCAAGATTATCACCGACCATCATTCTTTATGCTGGCTGGTCGGTTTGCGTGATCCCTCTGGTCGCCTCGCACGTTTGGCGCTGCGCCTCCAGGAATACGACTTTGTGGTGTCGTACAAGAGTGGCCGTCGTCACGCTGACGCAGACTGCCTCTCTCGGATTCCTCTTGCGGCTACCGACTGCGATGCTGAGAATTTTGACGACTGTCTCGCTGCTCTTACTTCTAGGTTCCCTGACGCGGCAGACTTTCAGCGAGAACAACAGAGTGATGTTACCCTCGATCCGCTTTTTGTCGCTGCCCGTACTTCTCAAGGCAGCGGTCGCTTTACTGTCCGTGATAAATTACTCTACAAAACTAATTATTCCGGGCATGGAGCAAGTTTTCTGCTTGTTGTCCCGGACAGCCTTCGCTCCGACGTTCTACGCGCCATGCATGACGATGTGACATCGGGCCATTTGGTTTCGTACGAACGCTGCACCGCACGCAGGAGCGCTTTTACTGGCCCAAGATGTACGAAACAACCAAGCGCTATGTGGCTAGTTGTGAAGCGTGCCAACGTCACAAGCGACCGACCACCGCGCCCGGGGTCCCCTTCGGCCATTGACACCGCCCAACACGCTGTTCGAGCAAGTAGGCATTGACCTTTTGGGTCCATTCCCGTTATCTAACAATAAAAACCGTTGGATAATTGTCTGCGTAGACCATCTTACACGTTATGCAGAAACTGCAGCCATACCGTCTTCCACCGCCGCTTGCGTAGCGGTCTTCCTGTTGCGTTCCGTGGTCCTTCGTCATGGCCCACCACGTGTCACCATCAGCGACCGTGGTCGCCAGTTCACGGCTGATGCCATTGAAGAGTTACTTCGTTTGTGCACTTCACAGTTCCGTCATTCCACGCCGTATCATCCACAGACCAATGGCCTCGTTGAAAGGACGAACGGAACGCTGACCAGCATGCTTGCCATGTACGTCTCCTCCAATCATAAGAACTGGGACGACGTGCTGCCCTTCATCACTTACGCATACAACACGGCGAAACACGAAACCACGAACTGTAGCCCATTTTATCTCCTCTATGCAAGGTTACCGCGAAGCCCTCTCGACACTTTCTTACTCTTCGTTCTCCACAGTGACGATTCTGTATCGAAGACTGTGTCTCGCCGAAGCACGTTGAATAGCTCGTCTTCGCACTCTGGCCTCGCAAAGTCATTCGAAAGAGCGAACGACGACCGTCACGTACAAGTATCGTTCAAGGAAGGTGACTTCGTCCTTCTTTGGACACCGCAACGCAAGCGTGGATTGCGCCAAAAGTGCTTGTCACAATATTCAGGCCCATTTGTAGTTGTGGACCGCCTGAGCTAACTCACTTACGTCATAGCTCGCCTACTGTGCAACGATCGGCGATCAAGCAGAACTCAGCTGACTCATATTGCTGGCCTTACGCCTTTCTACCCTGCTTGTGCATCCTGACTCGCCCCACGGGCTTCGTCTGCTTGCGGGAAAATGTAACGGATACGAAAGGCGCGGACAAGAAGGGAAAAGAGAAGACGAAGAGGACGAAGAGTTGAAGAGGCCGACCTGCGCTACTATCACGCTACGATCATCATCCATCGCATCTAAATAAAACCATTTCTTCGCAACTCTTCGTAACAATATATGTGTACATATATATATATATATATATATATATATATATATATATATATATATATATATATATATATATATATATATATATATATTCGACCGAACGAAGGTGCGCTCTTAGGAAAATTGCATGTTTCGTCCATGGCACGGCCTTCGAATGATAAACACGACGGAAGCGTCAAACTATTAATCATGCCAGTCACTTAGAACGACTGAAGCTCACGCCCACCGGAAGATCAGTGCTGCAACGGCTGAACTACGGTGAAGCCTTTATAGCCACCACGGACCGAAAAGAAAGAATACCTTCAAACCTCCGCAAATCCCTGTGCATAGCTCCAATTCCACGAAGACAAGCCCGAGTGGATGCTCTACGGCGAAGACACAGGCAAGATCCGGGCGCCAGATACACCTACGCAGCCAAACACCCGCAAAGAAACGCTTACGCCCTGAGCGTCGTATATTGTCAGGGCAGAGAGCTAGCCTCTGCCACTGTCCGTGCACAAAACCCCGACACTGTAGAAGAGACGGTGATCGCCCTAGCGACTACCACGTGCATGGACGCAGCTGTCATCTTCTCCGATTCTCAAGCAGCCGTCAGAAACTATGCTAAGGGTTGCGTGTCAAGAGAAGAAATGAAGCTATTGAAGCATCGCAGTACTCCGATCCCTGCGTGACATGGGTTCCAGGGCACGAGGGGCTGGAGGGGAATGAAGCGGCAAACGCCGGGGCCCGAGGCCACACCTGGCGGGCCAACCCTTCCTACTCTCGAGAGGCCCGGTCTGCGCCAGCGGAGGCAGAGACCGTACGCATTACGTACTCAGGGATCCTTCAACATCACAGGCTGGAACGCATGGTGTACCCAGTACCTCACCCAAAGCTCAACAAAGAAGAAAGCACTGCACTCAGAAGACTGCAAAGTAATACTCATATCCACGGAATCATCATGCATAGACTGTACTCAACGCTACAAGGATACCACTGCCCAATGTGCGGCGTACCGGACACCTTAACGCACCTGATCCTCGAATGTCCATGTCATCTAGACAAAGACGCATTGCCTTCACCGAGAGATTGTTGCAACGCCAGACAAAGCGAAGACCTCATAGAAACGTTCGAAGCCAAGCTCGTCTCCGAGGACCTGGAACAACAACGACGTCTCGTCGCCAGGGCCAAGGAAGGAGCGAAGGCCAGAGGGTTCCTGGAATGAGGAGACCTCCCACCGAGAGTAGAAACGGGGCTTACCCCGGAATACTGTTTCCGAAATAAAAGTTTATTCCACCGCCTTCGTAAGTCTGCCCCTTCGTTTCTCCAACTACCTATGTACCGGACCTGCCGAACAATTCAGAAGATTATATATACACACACACACACACACACTCACATACACATACACACACACACACACACACACACACATATATATATATATATATATATATATATATATATATATATATATATATATATATATATATATATATATATATATATATATATATACGCATGGCGGCCTGCTGCAGACCGACCGTCGGTTACACTTCACTCCTCAAAAAGACAGGACATATGTAGAGTGAGCTCCTGAACAACACTTTGAAATGTGGGGAACGTGGCATAAACCATAGATCCAGGACCTCACGGAGGTTCGACGTGCGGCTTACCGCATTTTTCTCGCACTTATCGCTAAAATACTATTAAATGTTTTCTCCTCCCGAAGTGTGCGGTTGGCAATCGGACACATACATGGTTAAAGTCCTTGCCTTTCGCTCTTCTATTATCTGTGCTTTCGTTTAGCATGTTCCACTTTCCTTTGTGGGTGTCCTGCCTCATCTGTCACATGACGAAGTACAATATGAAAGAATGCTTGCAGCACTAGTCTCGGGCAGCCCTTTTCGGATTCATGATGCGTGAACTTAAAATCTAAATTTCGTATCCATGTCCTATCTTGCTCTTCTTTGTATATAATCGTTTGTATTTTGCTAACCCTGTTCGGACTTCTTGTCAGCACTATTGTGTAAATAAAATGAATAAATAAATAAATAATAAATAAAATGACAGCGATAGAGGGTAGATGAGTTACCGTATCACATAGGTTTGAACTTTGACGCTACTCACGCAGAACTTTCGTCTTTTGCATGGTTATGAACCGGAGTGAAAGGATGGTAACCCTCCTTCCTTATATATAACATTCAGAATAACTCCTTGTTCGACGGTTGCACATAGGTCAAGGACCCACGATACGAAGCGCCTACTGGTCGAAGTCAGCTTGCAAAGGGAGAACTCGAATGAACGTTTTCATGTGGACAGGCTTTTACTTATCCTAAGGATATTTTATTAAAATTTCCTTCCTTGCCATGAGGTAAAAGCACACTAATAGGCGTGTAAATTTTCTTTATTCCTGAGACCTTCTATGTGTCCGGGTTGATGTTATTTGCAACCTCTTAGACGGAAAAGTCAGTTGTGAATAATAAATTATTTCATTTCATGAGTAAACGCACATGCAACAGAAATTCTAGTCCATCGTCCAGTATTCACACAATGAGTATGTAGCCCATTCGGACTGTCACATTGTAGTTATGGGAAGAGGAAAGCCGTTCCCAAAGAGTGAGTCACCAATCTAACTCAGCGTTAGCCAACTTTCGTTGAAAAAAGAAACACCTAAGGCACATCAATGGTTGCGCGCAAGGTTGTCCTCCGGCGGAATCAGATCTGCGGATCAAGGCATCGGTTCATCAGATTTAAATGGTCGCACACTGCAGCGAGTCTGTGCGCGCTCAAATGTGAGCAATAACCTATGTGCCAGTATTCGCTTCTCTCGCGCAATTTAACTCTCTTTCACTACTGAAGCCGTGACAACATTCTGGATATCTGAAAAACATGCAGACGCGTCTTAAGCAAAGTGATAACTTTGGAACAGTAGTGAGACACTAAAGGAAGCTCACCCAAAAAAAGAAAACAAAACACAAGCGTGCTCATGGTATAAATATTAGCTTAATTATATGGCAGGTGGTAAAAATGGTCCCCAAGGCAGCACAGCGGCACAGAGATACGAAAAATTCAAGGACTAAGTACTTTCGGATTGGTGCTGTTTAATAAACCAGTATTTGTTATGTCAATGTAGACCTGCAGTCCAGGTGCTACTTCCATCACGAGCACACTGCCGGAGCTCGGATTTCAGATGACTTCGCATATGTAAGCCAGAATTGTCCCAAAATCACGGTATTTTCTTCTTGAGGTCTTAACATTAACCAGCCAAAACATATGCTTTTTCGTTCCAACGTACATGTACGTGGTGCTTTATCTGTAAAATACATTATCTGTAAAATACTGAAAAATATATGCAATTTTTTCCCCCAGGAAGCTGTTTTAACACGAAAGTGTTAATGGCCCCGTGTCTCGGAAAAGCTAGTGTTGGCGGTGGGGGCGTTGTCAATGACCGTAAATTTCCGTATATATTTAGGCATATGTATGTGCCATTCCTTGCTAGATGACATATGATATATACAGGGTATGTTGCCACACTATTCTACCACCAATGTGGCTCAAACTATGTCTTTCATTCTTGACGAAGTTATTCCTAAATGTTTTGAGACACACAGCCCACAAAGAAACGTCACAAAACAAAATACCGACCGTGCATGCCTTTTATGCTTAATCTTCCAAGACTGAAATATTAAAAGTGCGAAAGAACATAAACCTGAAAATGATGTAATTTTTGGTTCTGCTGCGCACTACTTCGGGATCGACGTGCGCAAGGTGCCCCACTTCTACCGGAACACTGGCCTTCGTGCATAGCATTCGACGCCACCGTTTGCCATGAAACATTACGGTTACAGAAGTTGCAATTGCCGGGAAGCGTGAGAAGCAGTCAGGGGCCTTTAAAGGCTATCGCGTTCCACTCTGAAAGGCAAAGCTTAAGCGTTGCCCGACTTTTTATTCCTACTGACGCCAGGAAATCAAGCCTGACACCGGAACGCTCGAGAAATCTAATTGGGAGCGCGCACAATGTTACTGCACACCTTCTGTAATGTAGGGTAGTGCTAAGGTGCTTCTTATACATTGTAAGAGAATCTACTGTAAAGGCAGAATTGCACGGATAGGCACACGCGTTTGAGCTCATTAATTTCATTTGTGCCAAGGAAAGATGTCCAAGCTTTCACATTCGCTTGATCAGAAGCCACTATCAATGGGCCGGCTGTATGTAACTGCACCAAATAAAATATTGGTGCATAAAATAAGCCAATATCAATGTTGGTAACATCATTTTATCAGCCGAGTGTTCATATTGGTAACTTCTACATACGAAGTAGGTCGTTGTGTGCGTAAGTAACCCAGGTACGTTGTTTTATTTTCGATTACTCATCCTACATGGCGAAAGAAAACGTGTAGGTTCCCCTGTGCCCAGAGTGGACTCGCTACGAATATTGTGGATGCATATCGAGTCTAACGGAGCCAATGGCACAACACTCAGAAAGATCATCAAAAAGACGGAGAGTGCTCTCGCTCTCATGCGGAGCATCGCCAACAGGCACCCGGGAATCAACGAAGAGAATCTGATCCGCATTATACATGCTTTTGTCCTCTGCCACCTTTCATACTCGGCGGCCATGCATAATTGGCATGTTGCAGAGAGGAACAAGCTCAATTCTCTCATCAGAAAGGTTTTTAAGCTTGCCCTCGGCTTACCTGCCAGCACCCATACTGAAAACCTGCTCAAGCTCGGAGTCCACAACACGCTCGAAGAAATAGTCGATGCACAAGAGCGCTCACAGCTGCACAGGCTATCCAGCACCCCGGCGGGCCGCAAGATACTCGACGAGATGGGCCTCTACCCTGTCGACCAGTGCCCCGACGCCATGCGGATTCCCAGCGACATCAGGTCTCAACTGCACATCGCGCCCATTCCCCGCAATATGCACCCTGCAAAGAACGTCGGCAGACGTCGGGCCAGGGGTACAGCTCAACTCCAGCATATCCGCGACAACCACATTAATGCATGCTTCGTGGATGCTGCGGCATATGTCCAACAAGAGGCATTCGCCGTCTCCATCGTAGACTCCAATTCAAGGCTCACTTGCTGCGCTACGGTAAGCACTTCGAGGCCCGTGGTAGCCGAACAGGTTGCAATTGCGCTGGCCGTGCTTGATGATCGAAGAGAGGCAATATATAGCGGTTCAAAGGCAGCCATTAATGCCTACCAAACCGGGATGGTCTCCCCTCAGGCCCTCCACATTCTCTAAAGGGCCAAAAGTATATCTCCGCATTCTGTCACTTGGTTTCCCGCTCACTTGGGTTCGACTGAGGGCTCCCCTTTTAACCCTGACGAGGGTGCGCACGAGGTAGCGCGAGGACTCGCTGAGCGCGCCGCCTGAGCCCGAAGTGGTCCGTCTTTGTAGAAATGTCCTATAGTCTCGCCGAGAGCCCCGACGAGTCGACGTACTCGACGACACTTAGGAAGGCTGGTAGCTGATTACGACAGGGGAAGAGGATATCTTCCTGTCGTGAACAAGGGAGTCCCAGGCGGTGGAACTCTTGCAGAAGTCGACCGCGGTGCTGCAGGTGAGCAGGGCAGGCCAGCAGGAGGTGTTCCGGAGTCGAATGCTGGGCCGACCTGCGGCGGAGGTGGAGAAGTTAAGCACTCCCCAAACGTGGGCTGGTCCCGAAGATAGTGCAACACCGCGTCGATCAGCGGTGGAGGTGAACCAGTCGTTAAGCACTCCCCATACGTGGGCATTTCCCTAGGGCACTGCAATACCCGACCTACCCGCGGCTAAGATGAAGCAGGCGTTAAGCACTCCCCATACGTTGGCCGATCTTGAGGATAGTGCGATTCCGGACAGTCTCGCGGCGGAGGTACAGTTCGCCAATAACGGGCCCACCAACACATCATCGCCGGAAAGGATGCAAAGGCACTGAATTTTTGTGCGTTATCTTGCTTTCAGAAAGAGAGAATGATAATGGAGTGTCAATCGGTTTTGTCTACACCTTCTTCCATGCTACAAGGCACGACAGTTTTTGTTTTTCTTTAACGCAATACAGAAAGTGAAAGTACTATGATATTTGAAGAGCGGTCTTGCAGAAAGCAAAACTACAGCTCGAGTTTTGTGTCTTTGCCATCTTCGGGCAGACTGTGGAACTCAGTCCTATGCGGTGTTGAAAAAGATATCACGCAGCACAGTATCGAAGCGCTGCTAGCATGACGCACAATGATTGGTGCGGGCGATTAAGCCACTCGGCCACGGCTTCCAACACTTCCGCACTGATACGCTGAGGTACTCTGGGAACAGTTTTAAGCCATTTGTAGAGAGTTCAAATTGTCATCAATCGAAGGATGAGTCTGGACTACACATGCTGTAGCGGCAAGTACGATATCAGCCGTAGGTTTATCCCAGCTACCGTTTTTGTCTCACAAATCTAGTACCAATTTTTCGTCGTCATCATAGGCTTCCATTGCAGAATCTTTAGCAGCTCCAGAAACCACATTGTAGCTTGCCACAGCGTTATCACTGTATTTGGCTCAAGTGGATCGCCCTCCAGAGCATGCCGGTCACCTGCCTTCTTCAATAATCGACTTGAAGCTTTAATTATTCGCGAAAAATCCGTTGGTTTCAGTGAAAACGCGCTAACTCCCTGCCGCGGCCGCTTGGGGCGCTAGTTGGTACGTGTCTAGAAAAGCTGGATATGTACATGCCCATGTAACACCTATAATTAATTGATTCAAGAATAAAACCGGGATGCGCGGTTGTTACAAGCAACAATAAGCACTGCCGTGTGAACATATACACGCTGGATTTGTTTTCAGTGCAATACTCAAGATTAAAACTAAATGTTTAATAAAAATTGGAGTCTTATCTACGTACGAAAACCACAATCTGATCATGAGGCATGCTGTAGTGGGGGGCGCCGGATTAATTTTGACCACTTGGGGTTTTTTAGCCTGCACCTAAATCTAAGTGCATGGGTGCTTTCCCATTTTGTCCCCATCGAGATGCGGCCGCCATGGTCAGGATTTGATCCCGCGACCTCACGCTCAGCTTAGCGTTTCCAGAAGCACTAAGCAGCCACGGCGGTTAAGATTAAAACTTGAGTGCCTGATTCTTACAAAGACTGAACATCACCATCCGAACACATGCATGCCAGATAAGCACATCTGCACGGACCGAAAGATTATAAAAAAAGGCAAGTGTCAACCAAATGTCGACGCTAAACGAAACTAGGTCGACGAGCATGGATGTTAAAATGATTAAATGACTAAATGGTGATGACACGTCTATGGTATGTTTGATTTCTTACTTAATTTTTCATTTCATTCGTGCCCTAATCGCATCGCATTGCACTTGCAATTATGATGGTGCCCATCGGGTCTCCTTGACCATCCCTACAATGCAGAATACGCTCGTTCTATTGTTTAGAAATCCCGACAGCCACGCATGCTTGTTAGGTGACTGTCCGATAGCGCCTCCAAAGGCTTCTCTACCTTGTGCGGCTCCTGGCGCAAACGATACGAATCATGTATTTGGCCGAGACGGGCCTCGCGAGCTTCGGCCGTCTGGTTGGCGTGGCTGGCACGTACTTCTAACGCGCGTCGGCACTCTCAGTGGCCCGTCAAACGCGTGCAACGCCTGGGCGCTCGTATTTCCTCACTTAACCGTCGACTGCTGTTAGACGCGAGATGTTGCTGTTGTGAATACCCCAGGGTCAATTCATATTCTGGCACATTCAGCGTGCAAGGCAGCGGCCGCATGCTCGGATAGGTAACGCCGGTGAGGCCAGAATCACTGGAGATTTGCCCCCAGTATTGCTGTTGTCTCAGAGCGTACACCCTTATGGGCGGTGAGCGAACGCTTTTCCTTCTGGAGAAGGTGCTAACTCAGCCCGCTCAGGTCGTTGCACCCTAACTGTAGGCCGCCGTGCTGCCAACCAGCGAGCACAAGCTATCGTGCGATGCATTCCGCCTTTTCGATAATCAGTTCCTTAGAACCTCCGACAGCTTAGGTCTACTGTTCTACATTCGGTTTTGTTGGGACAGCTTCGAAAGCTCCGCTCAGTAGTCCGAAATTTGGCAGAAGCACGTTAGTTTTCCTGCGGACCGGAACTTCCGGCTGCCCGCTGACTGTCGCAGCGGTTAGCAGATATTACGGCAAAAGCCTTAGGAGTCAATGTTGGCGGTTGATGTCTGCGAAACTGCGGCGTGACAAAAAACGGCCGACACTGCAAAGAGAAAAAGCACGCGAAAAATACCAGCATTGACGTCACATTTCTCGGAAAGGCTCCTGTAAATAATTTTTTTGGCGACTTTGAAAATAAAGTTTCCTACAACCCGGTCTGAATACCGAAGCGTTCAGAGCACGTGCCTTATAGCAAAAACCAGTGCGCACATTATCCAAAACACTTGAAATGCTGCAAAGTAATTGTCACCAATGTTTTAAAAGCAATCAGTGCCACACAATCTTAAGGTATGACGCGTGTTCGCACGTGTTCAACCACGTGGCCACGCTTTCACTTTTCTACCAACGCAATATTCCCGAAACCAAAGTACACAAAGTAAAACCACTAATAGGTATCAGTCTTGCCACTTCCAATGTACTATTTAAAGGTTATGAAGACTTAACGTCCCACCCAATTGTGCATGTTGAAGCATAAGGCGTGAAAGGACGTTCTGGCTATTCTGCAAAGCCGAATATATGCGAAACACATCCGCACACACGAAAAAAAGAGAAAAAAACAAAACTACCCAAGTATTATTTAGAGGCTAAAAAAATTAGCAAATCAAAAACGGAAGCAAGCTCGAAGCATGCGCAAGAAACATTATTTTGTCGCCGCCACGGAGCTCTCGAATAACATGTCCACCGTCCCAAAATCTCACGCCGAAGTCGAGCGCCGCCAGCGCCGTCTATATACTTACGCGGCCGTTGTGTCCTCCGTGATGCCTACAATAACCATTACAGCATGTTTTGTGCCATATTATATCCAACTACGTGCGTATGTTGCGAGACAAAATGAACTGTCGACCACTCTATATTGTACGCTATAGTTTAGCAGAGAAAGAAATTCCATCATGTGTTCTTGCTTTTGAATCGCTTACGTTGCACGCAGAATGCTAAAGCGCGGGCTTCAAAATCTGGGTAAGTTAGTCTGACTAAGCCGTCCCTGTAGCGCCATTTGAACGATTTGAAATTCGGCCACCTGCCTTAAAAATGACGTTTTCTGCAGCCGTGACCTGCGCACCCCCTACCTGCGCAGTGATTTCATTTCAGGTACGTTCTTGCGCTCAACTACAATAAATGGAGCTCAGAAATTACTGACACGATCTCAGAGGTAAAGAAGTGCAACATGTGCGTTGTTTCCGTGCGCTTAACTGTGTCTGTTGCAAAGGAAAAAAGCAAAAAAAGTTTAGCAGAGAAAGAAATTCCATCATGTGTTCTTGCTTTTGAATCGCTTACGTTGCATGCAGAATGCTAAAGCGCGGGCTTCAAAATCTGGGTAAGTTAGTCTGACTAAGCCGTCCCTGTAGCGTCATTTGTACGATTTGAACTTCGGCCACATGCCTTAAGAATGACGTTTTCCGCAGCCGTGACCTGCGCACCCCCTACCTGCGCGGTGATTTCATTTCAGGTACGTTCCTGCTCTCAACTACAATAAATGGAGCTCAGAAATTGCTGACACGATCTCAGAGGTAAAGAAGTGCAACATGTGCGTTGTTTCCGTGCGCTTAACTGTGTCTGTTGCAAAGGAAAAAAAGAAAATCTACTTTGGCTCTTAACTTTACTAGTGTGTCGCCTAGGTTACACCTAGCCATGTCGTCTGTACCTTACTTTCGTGTCGGTGTGTCTATCGTGCGCGGATTGCGCTCATGCCGTCCATGCCTTTTGTATGTAACGTGCGACCTGCGGAGATTCCTCGAAAAAACGGCATGTCTCTGGAGCATGCACTTGCCACATTTGAGTGATATGTGCCAGAAGTTTGCCGCCGCGTTCAATATGTTTGCAGCCCAAGTGCTCCTGTCACGCGCTGCATTCCAGCAAATGAACGCGTCTGTTTAAGTGGTAGGCACACGGTCCGATTAGGTGTGAGATCCGCCCTCTAACGCGCCGTAACGGCAGCCGGAATAGGGTTTTGCTTGGCACAAGTGCCGGATCGGAAGCCCGGAGTGCGACAAACCGGGCCAGTTTTCATCATCCGACGCGTCCGACAACAGCACCGTAATATGGCAGCAGCCAATGACAACGCGGCTGGCGTGTGACGTTCTCTGATGTTCCCTTCCGGCGCGCCGGTTTCTCGCCGCATTGTTTTTTCCTGCGGGCTAGGCTACAATCGGTTTCCGACGCGAAAAAGTTACAAGTTCAGTAACATTATCTGCAACGTGTGCCTGTTCTGCAAAGCAGCGCCTAGTACACTAGTACTAAACTTCTGGGGAGATTGGGAGCCGCGATGCGAGGGCAGTTCGCATGCACATAGCACAGGCCGACCGCCCGAGCGAGGCTGCTCGCTTGGCTTGCACGTTTCCTCTTCGCAATGACTGCGTCAAGTAAACGAGTTGTATTTCATTAGGGGCGACCTATGTATAGAGTATTAATGATTTTCACGAAAATCGGCGGTCTTCTACGAGCTCGGGCTGGATCGCAAGTGACGTCGGCCACCGTGTCCGCCGAACTAGGCCTACCGGCCCTACGGCTGGCTGTCAGCGGACGCGTCAGTGTACAACGTGCCGGTGTGAAGTGTTTTGTCACTCGGAGGAGCATAATTTTATTTATAGTATTCGCGTAAAGCGAAGCAGTGTAGTGCAATGTTCTTGATAAATATTGCGTTTCACGGCGTGGATATGAAGTTTTTCTCGAGCGTATAAGCTGGGGTGCCGGATGTGGGCGGGGCTTACGTGCCGCTCGCTCGTTCGCACGCACCTACCGTGTGCCCCGAATCGCCGATAGGCCACGTGCCGGAGGATGCAGTGGCGCACGTCGGACGTCGAGTCGTACCGTGTGTCTCCTGCTTTGCGCGCAGTTTTGTTTAGTATTTCTGGTGGTAGATGCAGGTCTGCGATACAAACCACAAACTGCTTCCAACTTACTTTGGTTTCCCAAATTTCGATCTATAGCAGTCTATCCATGAGGATACGCCGTGCGAACTCCTGGGCTACAATTCCTAAGTGGCAATTTGTGCCGGAATGGCAATAATTAAGACTTAATTAATGTATTCTTTGTTAATTAGCCTATTATGCATTTAGATTTCTCGCGCAAGTAACGTCAGCCGCTTCTAATAATTCAGCTTCATGACTACGATTACGCTTTCGGCCATGAGCGATTTTTGAAAATTGTGCATGATCAAAAAAGAAACGTATATATCAGCCCTAGACTTCCCATGCGAGTCCTATATTACTCTAATAGCCAGCGAAACAGATCCTATATGGGCCTCTTAGTGGGGCATATCAGTCCTATGTATTAAGACGTATGGGTCCTATATTCAGGCATACGAGTCATATATGAGTTTGTGCTCAGTCATATCGGTTCTATATGTCAGCCGTGTTGGTCCTATGTAGTTCCTATATTAATTCTTTATGAATTCATATCGGTCCTGTATGAAAACATATAGGTCGTGTTTGAAAGCATATCGATCCTGTATGCAATCATATGGGTCCTATACGAAATCCTAAAGGTTTTTGCTTAGTATGGACCCCCTTCGTCGTTCCTCTGACGTCGTTTTTTCTTCGTCACGGCCTGGCCGCCACAGAGTAGACGTCAGCCATTCATGCTTACAGCTTCCCATGGCAAGCGCCTGCCGCAGCAAAATGGGCCAGTAGCGGGGAAAGTGTATTGCATATAGTCAAGGCAGCGGAAATTTCATAATTATCACTGCAGCTGATATATAACTACTACTTCAAAAGTTTCACTACACTATAGCTTCGGCACACATTGGGAGTTGAGTTTTTCGGTAGATCTTTAATGCGTTAGCATTCTGTGATGACTTCGCGCACTTTTTCGGGCCTATATATCTGTTTGTATGTTTTTATCTAACCATTTTCACGCCAACATGACTTACTGGCCACTTAGTAATCGAGAGTAGTGCGTGAGCCTCTAAGGTGACAGGGTTCGAAATCAACAATTGGACCAACTGGGGTCAGTGTATATGTGGCAAAGTGGACATTCTTGCCACACTGCAAAGAACCGCTTTTCCGCGAGTCACTGTAGACGCGTGAATGGCCAAGTGTATCTATTCAAGAAACTCTTTTAGCCCAAGTTGAAGTATTGGCTCCGCGTCATTTGGACTCTGTTGCTATTTAATGCACCTCTTTGGTTGCACTTTGGGTCTCTGGGTATGTGGCAGTAGGTGTGTGCCGCTCTTCACCGAGTGTCTTTGACGCTGACTTGACTAACTAGCTCTGCTCCATTAGGATATTGCAGCTGTACAAGGACGAAAAATATTCAACAAATTTATCTGGAGCTGACTGGAAATCAGGGCAAGTAAGAAGGGTTCCTCAAGGACTACAACCAGGCGCATTAGCAGGGTGCTCAATAAATGCAATAGGTCTGTGCGGCTTTTCAATGAACGCCTTTTACGACAACGCTTTAGTGAGCTGTGCCATTATTATGGTCGCTATGTGGCAGTCTTAAACAAGTCTCTTGCCAACGTGGGTCACTGAGTACGCGCCATTAGGCGGGCGGCAGAGTGAGGCATCAATTATAACCGTTGGCGGGCACCATCCAGCTGCGCGGTCTTAGACAAGCGTGAAAGCAGTCTCACTTCACTACACGCCTTTGAAGGAACACGAGTTGATGTTGACAATACGTTGTTTCGCCATAGTGGTTCATTGCCAACGTATTCCCGTGGTCAGTCATCGTGAAATAGGTTCTTTCACAATTGCGGACCGCAGCTACTGGAACTTACTTGCACGTTTTAATGTGTAGGGAACTGTTCTCGTGGCTCACGTGGGAGCATTTCTCGCGCAGCCTCCAGCGCTACCAACAAACTGCCAGGCAAACGTATACGTATACAACCCTTACGTGTGTACTCATGGCACAGTTTCCATGGCTATTTTGGAGGTGACTGAAAGCGAGCGCAGTTACTGAGAGAAAAAAGCGTCGCCTAAAGCCCCTTAGCAACTGTTTATGTCATAAGAAGTCAACAATCACTGACACCAAGGACAACATAGGCGAACTGAGCTTAATAAATGAAATAACCAAACGATAGTTTAATAGAAAATGAAAGTGGACGAAAAAACAACTTGCCGCAGGGGGCGAACGCTCCCACAACCTTCGCATTCCACGTGCGATGCTCTACCAATTGAGCTACCGCGGCGCCGTTTTCCCATCCACTTTCTTGGCTATTTGTGTTTATTAGTAGTACCCTGGGAGTGTTAGCCAGCGTCACCACTCACAAACCATGGCGGAGGATGTGGAACATCCTTTGTGCCGCAGGCGTCACGAGAACGCGATCTTTTTCGGTGTAGGCAACCGGTCAATAAACCCACACATGCTACCTGAAGGCATCAATGTTGCTGGATTCGCGACCCTCGTTATGTAACAAATTAGAAGAAAGGGGGTTAAATGAAGGGCCCGATTTTTATTAGCCATATCATAAGGAGCCAACAAACCCTGACAAAAGGAAAACATAGGGGAAATTACTTGCACCTTGTAAATGAAATAAGGAAACGACAAATTAATGGAACATGGAAGTGGATGAAAAAACAACTTGCCGCAGATAGGGAACGATCCCATACCCTTTGCATTAGGCGTGCGATGCTCCACCAATTGAGTTTCCACGGAACCATTTCCCCATCTACTTTCTTGGGTATTTATGTTTCCTAGTAGAACCCTGGGAGTGTTAGTCAGCGCCACCACTTACAAACGATGGCGGTGGATGTGGAACATCCTTTCTGCCGCAGCCTTCACGAAAACGTGATCTTTTTTTTCGGGGGGAGGGGGGGTTGGAGGCAACTGGTCAATAAGCTCACGCATGCTATCTGAAGGCAAAAATGTTGCCGGATTCGAGACCCTCGCTATGTAATAAACGAGAAAAAATGGGTTTGGCCGAGTGGCCTTATTCTTATTTGTGATACGATGAAAAGCCAACAAACACTGACACCAAGGACAACTCAGGCGAAATAGCTACGGTTGCCATCTGCGCTATAAGTTGTTAAGCCTGAATTTAATGTCGCTTTAAGGGTACTTTTCTCATTGCATAGGGAATACTGTCGCTGCGAGCGTTTTTTCAAACATTTTTTCTTTCAAATTTTCTGCCGCCCGCCAATAGCAGAGCCCCTTCTTTATACACTAGCGTTCCTTCCACTGCTTAGGCCAGTGCTCGAGTTGGATCTACGGTTCCAGTGGCTTTATGAGGAGAAGCCTAGTCTCGAACACTTGGTGGCTCCGTCTTCGCAGTAGAAGTTGCTGTTGATGGCGAAGATAATAGGGATCAATATGTTCGCTTCTAATACTATTCCATTAGAAATGCTGCCAATATCCTTATAGATTTCTCGAGCTAATACGTGATTGCTCTTGTGATAAAGGATTCAATGTCCTTGATATTTTGTCCCTGTGTTAATTCGCCTTACCTATGCACGTAACATCCCCAGTGTATCTAATTTCGGCATGCCTGAAGCTCTATTTCGTACCTTGCGTATAAAGGAGATTTCAAAAAGGTTGGCAGAGGAGTAAGGTTCCTTCCAGTACAGGACGCCATTTTCTCAATACAGGGGGCTAGTATACTTGTAGTTAAGGCGTTTTGCTAGTACTGCACACGTATCCGAAAGTAGAAACAAGTGGCCAGCACAGTGCCTCTGAACTACAGCTGTTCATTTATTCACTGAGGGCCGTGCTTCTCGATTCGCTGGTTCCGAGGTCAGCCATGCTTTACTGCGATCATCTGTCTTCCCGCATCTTCCGGAAACCTTGGCGCGGCTCGTCGACACCAGGCTTTACGGGTCCACGGACATTTTGTGACACTTCCAATTTGGTGCTTTGGGCGGATTTCTGCGTGGTTGATTGGGCGTTTTGCAACGAAGTTCGTGTGCAGTTCGGTGGTAGGATGATCAGTCCAGAGCATGGCGCTTGATTGGTTCACAGATTAGGCGGCAGATTGGGCAACTGGTTGGGCTGAGCTATTGGGCTTGCGGGCGGGCCTAATGCGGACATCGATTTCTTCTCACGTGCAACTGGCGTGTCTACGGCGGACGCCACATTTCATGGCAAACCAGAAACTTGAATAAGTGATAGAGTAATGCAAACGCTACAGCTACCATAAAAGCATCACAAAGCATTTCACCCACCCCATTGCAAAATCCGGAGCCGCCCTCGTCCACCATGGTTGGTCTCAGCGACGTGGCCGCGCAGCTGTTGCGATAATTTCAATATATGGCGTATACCCACAATCGGACAGAAAGCAAGAAGCAGCCTATATATTTGAAATAAAATAAAAAAATAAACGTACAAACCGTAGGCAATAATATGGGTAATGTAAAGAAACAGAAGCCTTGTACGACTGCCTAACTATTACTGAAGAAAAGGGAAAGTTGCTTCACAGTTTCAAGTAAAGCATAACAAACACTATCCTTTTATTATCGCAATAATCTCACTTTTTTCGTTTGGAAAACAAATTTCGAGCCTTGTGGTTTTAGGATGGAGACAATGCCCCCATGAAAATGACAACTGAAAGCCGTCCACGTTTGATAAACATCATCATCATCATCATCATCAGCCTGGTTACGCCCACTGAAAGTCAAGGGCCTCTCCCATACATCTCCAACAACCCCGGTCATGTACTAATTGTGGCCATGTCGTCCCTGCAAGCTTCTTAATCTCGACATAAAAATTGTTACAGCGCAAACACATGCAACCACAAAGTACTTAGAAGGACAGGACGCAAGCGCTCATCCCCCCACCTAACTTTCTGTCGCCCCCTGCTACGCTTCCCTTCCCTTGGAGTCCAGTCTGTAACCCTTAATGGCCATCGGTTATCTTCCCTCCTCTATACATGTCCTGCCCATGCCCATATCTTTTTCTTGATTTCGACTAAGTTGTCATAAACTCGCGTTTGTTCCCTCACCCACTCTGCTCTTTTCTTATCCCTTAATGTTACACCCATCATTCTTCTTTGCATAGCTCGTTGTGTCGTCCTCAATTTGAGTAGAACCCTTTTCGTAAGCCTCCAGGTTTCTGCCCCGTAGGTGAGTACTGGTAAGACATAGCTATTACACACTTTTCTCTTGAGGGATAATGGCAACCTGCTGTTCATGTTCTGAGAATGCCTGCCAAACACCAGCCCAGCCGATTATTATTATTCTGATTATTTCCGTCTCATGCTCCATCGGCGTCTCCGCCGCTGGGAGGCGGCTCTCAAAAGTTCAGAGTTGGCAGACCAGCTCTGGGCCGTCCGGCAAGCCAAAGATGCCGCCCGAATCCAAGGACTTCGAGCCGCCGCCTGAAGCCACCACAACGAAACTGCCGGCCATTCATTAATAAAGTTTCTTCTCTCTCTCTCATGATCCGGATCCGCCGCACTAACTGCCCTAAGTAGATGTATTCCCTTACCACTTCCCGTGCCTTGGTACCTATCGCAAACTGCTGTTCTCTTCCGAGACTGGTAAACATTACTTTAGTTTTCTGCAGATTAATTTTTAGACCCACCCTTCTGCTTTGCCTCTCCAGGTCAGTGAGCATGCATTACAATTGGTCCCCTGAGTTACTAAGCAACACAATATCATCAGCGAATCGCAAGTTACTAAGGTATTCTCCAATAAGGCTTATCCCCAATTCTTCCCACTTCAGATCTCTGAATACCTCCAGTGAACACTCTGTGAATAGCATTGGAGTGATCGTATCTCCCTGCCTAACGCCTTTCTTCATTGGGATTTTCTTGCTTTCTTTATCGAGGACTACAGTGGCTATGGAGCCGCTATAGATATCTTTCAGTCCTTTTACGTATGGCTTGTCTACACCCTGATTCCGTAATGTCTCCAAGACTGACGAGGTTTCGACTGAAACAAACGCTTTTTGGTAATCAATGAAAGCTATATATAAGGGTTGGTTATATTGCGCACATTTATCTATCACCTGATTGATAGTGTGAGTATGGTCTATGTTGGAGCAGCCTTTACGGAATCCGGCCTGGTCCTTTGGTTGACAGAAGTCTAAGGTGTTCACGATTCTATTTGCGATTACCTTAGTAAACACTTTATAGGCAACTGACCGTAAGCTGATTGATCTATAATTTTTCAAGTCTTTGCGTCCGCGTTCATACGGATTAAGATTATGTTAGCGTTCTTCCATGATTCCAGTACGCTCGAGGTCATGAGGCATTGTGTATATAGGATGGCCAGTTTTTCTAGTACAATGTGCCCACGATCCTTCAACAAATCTGCTGTTACCTGATATTCCCCAGCTGCCATCCGCCTTTGCATAGCTCCCAAGGCATTCTTTACTTCTTTCGGCGTTACTTGTGGGATTTCAAATTCCTCTAGACTATTCTCTCTCACATTAATGACGTCGGTGCTACTGGTACTGCATAAATCTCTATAGAACTCCTCAGCCACTTGAACTATGTCATCCATATTATTAATGGCATTTCCAGCTTTTCTCTTAACGCATACATCTGATTCTTTCCTTTTCTTAGTTTATTCTTCACTGCTTTTAGCCTTCCTCAGTGCCTGTGAGCATGTCTTATTCTATCCATAATATAGTTCCTTATGTCAGCTGTCTTATGCTTGTTGAATAACTTAGAAAGTTCTGCCAGTTCTATTCTAGCTGTAGGGTTAGAGGCTTTCATACATTGGCGTTTCTTGATGAGATCTTTCGTCTCCTGCGACAGCTATCTGGTATCCTGTCTAACGGAGTTACCACCGACTTCTGCTGCACACTCCTTAATGATGCCCATAACATTATTGTTCATTGCTTCAATATAAGGTCCTCTTCCTGAGTTAAAGCCGAATACCTGTTGTCTAGCTTGATCCGGATTTCCTCTAGTTTCCCTCTTACCACTAACTCATTAATTTTCTTCTCATGTACGAGTTTCTTCCTTTCCCCCCTCAAGTCTAGGCTAATTGGAGTTCTTACCATCCTATGGCCATTGCAGCGCACCTTGCCGAGCACGTCTACATCTTGTTTGATGCCAGGGTTAGCGCAGAGCCTGAAGTATATTTAATTTCTAGTCTCGCCATTCGGGATACTCCACTTCCACTTTCGGCTATCCCGCTTGCGGAAGAAGGTATTCATTAGCCGCATATATTGTGTTCTGCAAACTCTACTAATGATTCTCTGCTGCTATTCCTAGAGCCTATGCCATATTTTCCCACTGACTTGTCTCGAGCTTGCTTCTTGCCTACCTTGGGATTTAAGTCGCCCATCAGTATAATGTATTTTGTTTTGACTTTACCCATCGCCGATTCCACGTCTGCATAGAAGCTTCCGACTTCCTAGCCATCATGACTGGATGTAGGGGCGTAGACCTGTACGACATTCAATTTGTACCTCTTATTAAGTTTCACAACAACACCTGCCACTCTCTCGTTAATGCTATAGAGTTCTAGTATATTACCAGCTATATCTTTATCAATCTGGAATCCGACTCCTGGTTGTCGTCTCTCCGCTAAGCCCCGGTAGCACAGGACGTGCCGGCTTTTTAGCACTGTATATGCTTCTTTTGTCCTCCTAACCTCACTGAGCCCGATTATATCCTCTTTACTACCTTCTAATTCCACCAATAACACTGCTAGAGTTCACCTCACTAGATAACGTTCTAACGTTCTAACGTTAAAGGTTGTCAGGTTCAGATTCCAATGGCGGCCTGACAAATGCCAAATGGAAAATGACAAGCGGCAAATGGTCCTTAACCGAACGAAATGCAAAGTAATGGCAGTTTCTCGGCAATCTAACCTATGCAACACTTTCCAGTACAATATTAACTAAGTTAGTCTTGAAACATTTCCCTCGCATAAGTATCTTGGTACCCATGTGGCCAATGAGCTGTCCTGGCATGCACATATCTCCAAAATTAGCAGTAACGCGAATACAATGATAGGCTACATATGCAGGAACTTTTCACAGGCCTCAGAATAATTGAACCAGCTTCTATACAAAACACTCATTAGACCGAAGCTAGAGTATGCCCGGTCTGTGTGGGATCCTGGACAGGAAACACTAAAAAATACCATCGAAGCAGTACAAAACCGATCAGCTCATTTCATTGTTTCTAATTATTCATGCAGAGCAGTTTTAAAGTCTAGCCTAGTCCTTGACAATTTGCAAATTAGACGAAAACTATTCCGCCTCTCTTTGTTTTAGGAAATTGTATTTAAGGACCAACTGTTAAAGCAAGCACATTCGAAAGAACCAGCTTATGTGTCTTCCAGAATCAATCACCCGCAAAAAGTCTTTGTTCCCTTTAGTCGACCAAATGCGTTCAGTGAGTATGTTTTTGCCCAAGACAATTACCGAGTGAAATCACCTTCCCTCGTCAATCACCTGCATAGAAGACAATGATTTTCAAGGCTGCCGTTAAGGACCACATACTTCACAGTAGTTGAGTAACGATATCTTCGCTATTGTTTGGTTTGGCGTTTGTTGTTTTCCATTTAATTTACTTGGGTGTACGTGTTGCGTGGTTTGTCTGTAACACTTTCGATGAATTTTTTGTTTTCGTGCTAATGCTTCGTTGTTTCTTGGCCTATCTTGGCCAGCTCACGGGAGAGCTTGAGGCAGGCACCTCCGTGGCCCATGTGGTGTACCATCCAGCATGCAAGTGCCCTCTTCTGGATTCCGACCTGTTCTTGCTGGGAGCACAGCTCAAAGCGCAGCTCCACGTTGCAAGAGTTTGCAAGCACCACCTGAAATAATTAAATCACATATTCGACGACCAGCCTTGAACCCTGCTAATGCAGTATGGAAGCCTGATTCGCTAAGCTATGACCAAGATGCACACGTTAAATAGTAGAATCAACCCGCGTAAGCGGCAGTTGGAGCGCGTCCTTTAGCAACATTTGAATTTACTAGTAGAAAGGCTTTCGTGCCTAGGCGCTGATGCCATGTAAATCGTGCTTCCTTTCTCCTTATTCCGTTTTCATACCTCACTCACTTATAAAAAGTAAGCCCACTCATTTTCTAAACGCTAATGAACAATGCAGCTTATGAACGGATTCTTTCCCCTAACACTTTCCGATACGTTGAGTGTACTTTCGGTCACAATCTCAGTATGAACAGCCGTAAAATGGCCCATTCTTTGCCACTTCCGAAGTGGCTTTGTGTTAGGTTTCGGCAAGGACAAGAAAATATTGGGCGCCTCTTATCGCATTATAGCAGCGCGGCGCGTTGCTGGAACGTCAAGCACGGCGTGTCTTGTGAATAAACCCGTTTTGTGCCGAGTAAATGTACTAATTTTTGCGCAAACTGAAGAGGCACGAAACAGCGTGCTCGTCCATGAAATGTGGTCTTTCCTACAAACCCAGCGCGATGAGAGCCCCCTCGCGTGGAGGACAGCACACCGAGCCAGAACAATACGCCTAAATGGAGCATTGACGCTGTGTAGCTCTTACACTCCGGAATCGAAATAGTGCGAAAGGTCAGCGCCATAAAAACACAAAAGACAAAGCGCTCTGCTTTGTAGATTGCGTTCTTTCTGGTTCTGCCATTAGCGCTGTTTGAATGCTTTTCTTTGCGGGTAAGAGAAGTGTGGTATGGTAGCGCAAAATATGAGAAAGATAAGGAAGTAAGCATACCGGACGCTGCATTTTTACGGTTTACTTGAAATTTACATCCTTGTTACTGTCTTGTTTCGTGCTACAGTACGCTGATCTTTGAGAGACCATTACAGCTGTGCGTACAACGAAATATTAGCAAGAGGTCAGCTAGTTTTCTCTTCTGCAAATTGGCTGCCTGGTGTGTTTTGCATTTCACTCCCATTGAGATGCCGCTACAGCATTTGGGAATAAAATGTGCAACCTTAGCAAAAAAACCCATTACGACCCCACAGGTAAAGCCGCAACAAATATTTTCTTTGAAAGTTTCCCGATTCTTCGAGCATACAGCCAAGCTTGTTTATCAAATAAAATTCATTTGTTAGCGACGTTAAGTGGACTACCAGGAAACTTATTTTGTAGAAGAATGGTAAAAAAACGAGAGATTTGTCTTGATTTATGGTGAAACAGCTCTATCCTTGACTAGCGTTACTTATCAAAATATTGCATTGCAGGTGAAATGTGCAACTGACTTCCTCCTTCCTTACTTGTGCACATCATCATCAGCCATCAATTTTGTTCTTCTGAGAGATCATCATCTACGTTTGGCTTCTCTTTTTTGTTTGCGTATGTCAAGCTCTGCCAATGTAAAGCAGTACCTCAAACATCGCGGAAGTTTGTTTCTCTTTCGTCCAAGTCTTCACCAAATTTCTGCCTTGAGCTTCTTTCGGGTCAGTGCTTTACACAACCTGTCCTGGCCATGCAACATAAAGCTGGCATGCCAGATGCTACAGTTCCTACGCGCTGTTCGACTTCTCGAGTGACTATTGGCAGTGATCGACATGACCCGGAAAAGTTCGCTGGTCTACGCGGGCATTAAGTCCTGGATTGTTTGACAACAGCGACCGAGTCAGCAATTTGGACGGGTGGAAGAGTTTGCATAAACTGCGGAACGTCCCCTTATAATTCTTTGACGTCATGAAAAACCGGTTCTCAAACAATGAATTAGATCGTCATGTCTGCACAGCATTTTTGATAAAGCTTCATCAATTTTTCGGAGGCCCCCTATTCACGCTGAGTTAACGAGGCAACGAAAAGTTCCATGAGCATATCTAATACCCTGGCCAATCACACGCCTTGTACTTTGAGTATATGCTTTCAGTTTGGCAGTTAATCGATTCCATCATGTTCCAAGACGACCGGATACTCCATCTCATCATACGCATAAACACAGTCGCGTTTAACACCTTTGCTACGCAGAACACTACTACCTTTCAGGATGTTATCACTTTTTGCCATCGACTTCATTAACTCCAGTGCCATCGACTTTCATATTCCTCTCAATACGGCCCCGGATTATCAAGAACAAGTCCGCGACACCGTTTGGGCAAAGCTTGACGGGAGATGCTCTTCATATGCGCTTAACTACGAAGTCTCCTTCTTAAAGTGGCTTGCGTGAGAGCATCAAAGATGGTATCCTCGGTCCCTCGCCTCCTACTTGTTAAGATGTTCCCGGCGTGCTCCCGCTGCTATGTTTACTGACATTCCCGCCCTTTCACCTGCCATGAACCAACAGCAGAAAACCTGCCACCTCTTGCTTCACAATAACCGCCGGCGCGTATACCGCTATATTATTACACTTCGGAACTTGCTCGACCTACTCTATCTTGACTATTAGTACCGTCTTTCATTCAGCCTGAAAAACGTATCCACGCCTTACAACCTTCCTCCCCTCCATGGAATCAACGGGGTAACTATTTCTCCAACTGCGGAGTGCACATTGCGTGTTTCTAGCGATGGCATTGTCCGGCACTTCATCATTTGCAGTATTCGATGCGTGTTACCACCAATTCATTTCAGGGTCGGATTTTAGTGTTCCGTGTGCGGGTTTATTTGTTGTAGCCAGGACCTCGTGCATAAGACTGCTACCAAACGATCCTTTCCAAAGACGAAAGGCATAGCTTCGTGTCTGATTTTCATGAGGCCATCGTCGTGACGCATTCTACGCCAACTTAGAAGCGCCCTTTGTTTAATAACATGGGCTACTAGGCATATGCTCGTGGTCATATTGCCGTTCTGTGAGTGGTCCTGTCATGCTAGCTATGTCATTGCACTCTAGTTGCGTGGTTGTCTTCATGCCATCGTCGCAGATAAGTTTCATAATAAAGTCGTAGTCACATCATTGTCACTATATTCTCGTCGTCATCCGATTGTACTGCTACCGGCTCCACTTCATCGTCTTTATTGCGTCGTCGTCACAGAGTCCTCGTTATACTTTTCTTGTCACATCGCCATCATGATGCCCTCGCGATGACTCAATCATGTTCATTATAACTTCGTCATTGGACTCTCATTCTATTGTGGCCGTCAACTCATCGTCGTCAGGAAGACATACCGTTGTCGTCATGCCGTCATTGTCCAGCTGATGAGTTTTCATTTGCACTATTTCAATAGCGTTGTAGCGCTCACCGACGCCGCAGTGCGTGGAAGCAAAAGGTCGGTGCTCATAGCCGGTGCCTTGCTGCCAAATGCGAAAGACGAGAGAATAAAGATGGGCGGCGAGTGCTCGATGCGCATGCACGGCGCGTGCAGTGTTTTCTGAGACGCCTGCTGCGACGGTTTTCTTGGCCGGGTGCTCCGCGGCAACCCGTTGGTTCCCGACAGTGTCATCCCTTTGTCGTCATGCTGTCGTGGCGATTCCAACTCCGCCGTTCCATCGACGTCAGTCGGTCGTTATTCTATCGAATTCATGTTGTCCTTAGTCAATCATGATGATGCCACAGTTTTCATGTCATCGTGGTCATATTGTTGTCTTCAGCTGCCATGATCCATCGGTTGATATACTGCCGTTGCGATGCAGTCGCAGTCATATCGTCTTCACTCCAGCTTCGCCATCCAACTCTCAAAATTCCGTCAGTGTCAGATATTGATCGCCATCCAAGCTTCGTGATGCTGTCACCATCATGCGTTGTCACTATACACTCATCGTAATCCTATTGCCTTCATACCGATGTCAAACCCTTGCTTTCATTGCGCGGTCTTTTTAGAATCGCCGTCATGCGCTCGTTGTGATACATACGTCGTGACTTCGCCACCGTGGTCCCGTCACCGTCAAGCCTTGTCACTATCCTTTTGTCGTCATGACGATTGCATCAGTCATGACCACTGACAGAGCGGCGGATACCAGTTCGTATCCAGGGAACAAATGACAACAATCGTTTACTGCATCGTATTTAGAGCAAGGCTAGGCCAGAAGGTTAGTGTGAAAGGAAAAGCACCATTTGGAGAGAAGGTTCTATCAACAGAAAAGGTCGGCATGTTTGCACTCGGAAGCAAAGATAAATCAGTGCGCAAGTAGATATGATTCCTCTCCTTCCTGAATAAATAGTTCACTTGAAAAACACTTTCGCCGTCATTTGCTGAACTCTAGAAACTTTCCCATGCAGCCCAAACGTATGGGTGGTCTAAGGTCGGTGGACATTGGCTGGGTGCAATCACTGCAGTAGCAAGTTTGTTCATGCCCAGGTGTGGTTCAGGCGATGTGCTTGCCTCATCATGGAAGTATTCTTTTTTCCTCTGCAATAGTTCGCACTTTTGCCGTAGCATCCTATTGTCTGCCCTCAGAACATACTAGGACCTCGGCCTTGCTGCTCCTACTACTCTGGCCTTGCATAATCATATGAACCTTCCTTTACGTGCACCCCATCAACCTTGTGGAGGCGCGGCAGGGATTTGTGAAAGACAGTTTTCTAGTGCTTCTTCACCTCCACAATTTCCTCTTCTCGTAGGTCAGGCATTTTGGTATGCAGGCCGCCTCCTTGAAGAAGCTCTCCCAGGTGCTGACTGTCGTCCAGGGGGTTTGCCCTGTAAGCCATAACACCAAGCCATAAGTCTGCCTCAGCCTGAGAGATTTTCTTTAGAATTCGTTTGGCAATACCGACTGATAGATAGTGTCAGAATTGGGCGTCTCCTTTAGGCATTACATCGACAACGAGCACTGCGGAACGTCCGTGAAAAGTGCCAAGCGACCTGAGTCGGTATGCATAACCGGAGACGATAAAAAAATGTGGAAGATTTTCAGGCAGCGGTTTGAACTGTTCCTGAAAGGAACGGAATGCATCAAAAAGCCATAAGAGAAGCGACAAAGACAGCTTTGTTCTTGAGCATGGCAGACGCGGGCGTCATCGAAGTTTTCAATAACTTCATATTCACACAGGGAGAGAACAACGAGCGGTTCAGTATCATCGTCGCCAAGTTTGAACAATACAACGTTGAGCGAAAAAACCTGGTTCATAAGGGGTGCGCGTTCCGTACCGGAGTAGACTGAAACAAAGCCCTTGAAGATTTTCTTGTGGAATCTAGAAAAGGAAGCTGAGTACTACAACCCTGGCAGCCTCATGGACGACATGGTTCGAGACCAGTTAGTGTTCGGCACCAGCTTGGCGAAGTTAGGGAAAAACTGCTGAACGAGAAGTGAACTCTTGTAAAAGCGACTTCAACGTGCAAGGGAGCGGAGACTTCTTCGCGCCAGAGCGTGTCGTGGTGAAAACAGATGACGCCCAAGCGGAGGCTTCCACTACAAGGCGGACAACACGATGCCCAGCTCAGCAGGCACTGAGGTGCTGCTGGTGTGGAAGATGGCATGCATCTTGACGGTACTGAGCGTTTGGAAAAATCTGTCGTACTTGCAACGGAAGGGGCTATTTTAGAACAAGTTAATGCGTTTGGATCGAGAGGACGTCATTCAATACGTCAGCGAGCGAATGGACTGAGTTGGTACCCTCGTTATTGTTGGCAAGAAAGATACCAAATTACTGGTTAGCAGGAAACCTAGAAGTATATAAACATCTCTGGAGAGGGAGAATTATGATATGCCCCGCCGGAGAGGGCATCGAGGCTGAGCTGCTAGGCGCGAAGGCCTTCGGTCATCTCTACACCAACGCTGGCATACATCAAATTCCTTTATATCTTCCTTTATCAAAAGTGTGCAGGTCTACACCATCCTTTGATCGCTACCGTTTACTCTGACTGCCGTTTGGCATTGGATGTGAGAGCAAAGTATTTCAGAAAGTGTTAAACGAGATATTTGATGGCCGGCCATGGGGGTACGCGTGCTCGTGAATGACGTGCTGGTTTAAGGAAGCGGTAAGGCGGAGCAGGAGTGGCGGCTTGGCAGCGCTGAGACAAGTGCAGTTGGTAGGCTTCATGTTCAATGCACAAAAATGCCAGTTCGGTGTTCAGAAGATGGCATTTCTGGGTGATATGATTACCGACAAAGGAATAGGTCGAAATCCTGCCTTAGTTGCCGGTCTAGTGCAGATGCCAAGCTCAATAGCAGGCTTGAAGTTCAGAGGTTGCTGGGCGTGGTTAATACCTTCAGCAAATACATGTCATCGCTATCCCAGAAAACGGCGGCTTTGCGTTCTCTTATTAGTCAGGGCTGAGTATTTGACTGAATACATAATCCCGAAGAAGAGTGGAGGTCCATGCAAAGCTCTAGCCGAGAAATTGCTACTTGCAGCTTTTGATCCAGGGAAGCAAACAAAAATAACGTCAGACGCCTGCGAAAGCAATACTGCATCCGCTCTATTGCAGAGTTACGAGGATGGCTGGAGGGCAGTAGCTTACGCGTCAAGAGGTCTGACACACAAAAAGCAACAGCATTCTCAGATAGGAAAAGAACTAGGCTCTTGGCCGAGTATTAGGCAGTGAGAAGTTATCACAATTAATAAACCATGTATGAGTACTGACGATTGTAACAGTCATTACGTCTAACAGAGTGACGGACGCCAGTTGGCGTCGAAGGGAACGGATGAAAACAATCGTTTCTTTCGTCGTATTTAAAAGCATGCTGTGTAAGAAGGCTAATGTGAAATGAAAAGTACCGCTGGGAGGGAAGGCTATTGCAAAAAGGAATTTTGGCACGTTTGCGCCTGGAAGCAAATATAAATCCGTGCACAAGCAAGTATGATACAGTAATCTTATTCTCATACCGGTGTCAAACCTATGCCGTCATTGTGTGGTCGTACTACAATCGTCCTAGTGCCTCCGTTGTCAAACTTAGTCGTGATTTCTTCGTCATGGTTACGTCTCCATCACTCGAACTTGGTCAACGGACAATCTTGATGCCACCATCGTCACGGCATCATTACGCTAGTCAAGCTGTGGTGGCCACATTGTCGTATTATCATACTTCATTTCACCTTTCGTCCACTTCGCTCCTTCGCCATTCTATTCCACCATGCTATCGTCATTCAATCGTAATTATGGGGATGTGGTCATGCCATCGTCGTGATTGTGTGATGGTAAGGCAATCACTCTTATGCAACCTTTCGGCTGCCGCCGTTATCATGCCAATGTTGTTGTGATCTTGTAGTTATTCCAGCATCGTCATCTGGGTTTCTTCATACCACCCTCATTAAACATTCATGATCATACAATGGTCTTCATGTAGTTATTACCCAGTCCTCGTAATATCATTGTCTTCAATTCAGAATCGCCATGACATGTCATCGCCAAGTGGTCATATCGCCTTCGTCGTTGCGTTCACGTCCTTTCCGTCTCCATCACTTCGTCATCGTAGCACAGTAGTAGCAATCCCATGAGGCTAACGGCTGACCTTGGCAGGTGAATGCCCCAGCAAAGTGGGCCGGTAGCAGAGAAAGTGCATTTGGCATATGGTAAAAGCAACGGAAGTGCCAGAATGGCCAGGGCTGATGTTACATAAGCGGAGTGTCAAAAGTGTCGCTAGATTGTCCAAATGGTATTCACATTACTATCGACGCTTGTTGTGTTAGCGTTCATTTGGTACTTAACGCTATTTTCGCGGCTTATCTGCTTTCTATTTTTGCATGTTTGTAGCTTACAACTTTTGCGCCTACCAGGGTCTGGGCAGTCAGTAATCAACTGAGTAGCACATTGGGTTGCTGTGGTGAGGTAACTGGATTGGAAATTAACAATCAGACCGGCTCGGGTTACTTATTGTGGCAAGTTAAACGAACGTGTCGCTCTTGAACTGACCTCTTTGCCGCCGACATGAGCCACTGTAGATGGAGGATAGGGTAGGTAGTTCTGTGTGAAGAAATTCTTCCACGCTGATAATTGGAGTACTGGGTATGTGTCACTCGGTTGCTGAATTCATATGAACCTGTTAAACAATAGTGCACCATTGTGTATGGGCCAGAAGGTGTCTGGCGTTGTTCAACAAACGTTTTTGACGCCAAGTTGGATAGCCAGGTATGGCGCTACTGAGAATATGCTACTCTACAAAGATAAAAAAATATCCCTTATATTTCTGCGCTGGTGAGAGGAAACAAGCACACGTCGTAAGGGTTCCTGGAGGACAGCAGTCCGATGCATTAGCAGGCTGCGCCAGACATGAATTTGCTATGTGCCGCTTTTCAGTGAATGCATTTTATGCCAAGGCTTCAGGCAGCTGCGGCACAGTTGCACTGGGCACGTGACACTCTTCCGCAAGCCTCTCGCCAAATTGCACAACTGGGTATGTGAAACTTAGTCTGTGGTCAACCAAGCGCACGCATTTCAGCATTCGCCGGCACCGGCACACGCTGATTCTCGTTCAGCAGGACACGCATCGACTTCTAAGCAATGCTATTAGCTGGCGCAGCGTATCGAGAAATAAGCATAAGAGTACCGATGCCGTACGACGAGTTTCAAAGGGTCGCACCCACCACCATGGCAACCATTTCAACGGCCGTTGTCAGGCTTCGCTGTTGCAGCTGTAGATGACACCGAGTTTATTTAGGGCACCCGAGAAGAGTGGTCCTGCTGCAGTACATTCCTAGTGAATAACTCGTTTCCATGGTGGCAATATGTTGCTTCGCCATGCTGATTCAATGCTAAGGCATTACTGTCGAGAGTAATCGTGAGATGGGTTGTGCAACATTAGTTTCACGCGGCAATTCTTTATATGTTGATTTCCTCAGATATTGTGCTCAATAAACTTGTTTTCAAAGCTCTTGTCGGAGCAATTCACAGGTCGCCGCCAGGTCAGCGCGCGAACCTCCAGGGTAAGGTCGTATACAACATATGCATGTGTATCTGTGTCCATCAATATTATTTCTGAGGTTCACGAGCCCATAGCCACTCAGAGTAACCAGCATCGCCTAAGTCCCGTTACATCGCGTTTTATTTGCGCCATAAAATGTTAAGCACAATTTTGACGTCCCTGCAAGGGAACCATTACCATTGCATTAGGAGTTTTAGGGATTTGCATCCAAGCTTTGCTCCACGTGTAATGCTCACCGCCTATGGATTGGTAATCTCGCTCTACTGTAATGTTGCCGCCGTCACGAGGCCACGGGCCACAAAACAGCAGTGCCCGAACACGATCTAGGGTTATAGTGGCTTTTGTAAGGGAAGACAAACGCTACTGAAGACGAGGGCTGGAGGACTTTAATGATGATGGCCTCCAGTGGTATCCCCTTAGAAACTGAGTGAATAGTCAACAAAATGTATTGAGCTAATCCAGGTTTGCTGGTAGAGTAAAATTATTCTAGAAATATCTCCCTGATACTTTCTCCCTGCGTAAAACCCTGTTAGCTACACTCGTAACAACCCCAGGTCTCCTACCTAGCGTATTACCTAGGCGGCAAAAATGTTGACCTTCGAGAACTTCCCTTTCCAATCCTGTAGGCTATGTCCTCTAAATATAGGGCTTGAGTATTTGCTTATTATCCGAATTGCTAGTATTGCGTACACATCCGAAAGGAGATACAAGTAACATGGACACTGCCGGTGCGCTAGCACAGTATATTTATTGAGCGAGAGCTATGTATCGCTTCGCGCTCGTTTTGAAGTTTGGTGTGCGTTGCCCCTGATGTCTTTCATCATGCTCTTTCCGGAGACCTTGGTGCTTGCAGCTCGTCGAGACCAGCCTTTTCCGGTTCATCTGCATTTTGTTGCCCGTCCGCGAGCGTTTGATTTGGCGGTTCATTGGGCAGTTGGATGTGCGGTTGGGTTGGCAGTTGAATGGAAGTTAGATAGGGTGGTTGACTGGGTGGTTGACTGGCTGCATTAGTGAGCCGTTTATCGGGCAGTTGAATGGTAGGATGACTGGCCGAAAGATTACCCGGGTGACTGGGAGGCATATAGAGTGACTGGCTGAGCTGCAACTCCTGCTCTTCTGCGGGGCCAAATTCCATCGCCGATTTCCACTCACGCCCACTTGGTCTGGCTGCGGTGGAGGCTACGCGGGTGTCGTTGCTCACAGGGGTCTTGCTTCTTGCTTCGCAAAAGTGTTCCTTGCTCATTTCTCTCGTAAACTGAAGGAAAAAAATTGTTGTCGCCATGGCGGTAATACGTATCCTCCGCTGCTTCGCGGCTTCTCTGGTGCAGGCTCTCGCTGCGCGGTTGCCCGTGTTGGTGATGCTCTCGCTCCCGGAAGCCCTCACGGCATCCGCCATTGCTGGTCTCAGCGACGTGGCCACCCAACAGTTTTGATGACGTAAAATATATGGCACGTACCCACAATCGGACTCTGTGCGAGACGTAGCCGGTACACATACTATAAATTAAATATGAACAAATAAAAATTATGTAATATAATATGTAATACAGGGAAACAGAAATGTCATAACGCTTTGATATAATATTGAAAAATATTTAAAGTTGCCTTATAGTTTCAAGTAAACTATAACAAAAAAATATATTTTTATAATTGCAACAAGCACCGTCTCATAGTTATAGGTTGGTGAACCCCTAAATTTAATTTGTTCCATGCCGAAATTTGAAGTTGGCCGAATTAAATTTGGGGGTATGTGAGTTTATAGTTGGGGGTGGGCTAACTTGTAGTTTAGAGGTTGAGAATAGAAATTTGAGGCTGGCTCAAGTTGAAATTTGCGGCATTGCAAAATAAATTTGAGTGCGGGCCAGCTCAAATTTGGAAGTGGGCCATCATGAAATGTATAGGTGGACTTCCTGGAAATTTAGGGGTGTGCAAACTAGAAATTTTCGGGTGGGCCAACTTGACCTTTGTATGCAGGTCAACTGAATTTTGGAGCTCGACCAACATAAATTTTCGAGCAGGGTAACTTGAAATTTCGGGTTTACAAACTGAAATATGTGGGTATTCTTAAGCGCCCTTAGAAAACTCCGGTCTAGTTTCTACATAATCTTTCTTGGTTGATGCTCTTCCTCATTCCTTGAAAAAATAACGATCATCTACGCTTACTGTGTAATACGCTAAGTGTCTTAATTTCAAAAAATTATGCAATTTACTTTTCGCGTGAAAGACAAATATTGCTGGTGTACTTAAGAAAGAATGCTTACGGATACAAACAAGAGTGATCATGAAATGTGTTAGGCGATGCGCCTTTTCTATATAGTCTAAGCCTCTACTATACACGTAATGGACAAAGTGGGCTGGTCCCGGACATTGCGCAGTCCAACCCCAAACCTCTAAGTGAGAACCGGCGCAAGAAGCCGTAGATTCACCCAAAAGCCGTACCATCGATTGCGGTAGGAAATGCGTAGACAGCTACGCGCAGTATGGATAACAGTTTTACCGGCAGCGCATACTTCCGAACATTCGCCTAATATATAGATTAAGAAACATGGTGCAACGCTCACAGGCAAACATGAAAACGTCACGCTCCATTACAGGTCCCACTTGCTGTCAAAGCTCTAACGTGAGAAATCGTGGCAGCAGCAACGCAGTGTAGTGCCTCTCATGCTTTCTATCGCTTCCGCGCAAACTGAGCTGCAGGAACGTAGCCCATACAATAATATTATGACCCGCCGTCGCACCTAGACTAAGCTCCAACACAGATCGCATTCAAGATAAGGCGCAAGCGGCCGCATAGTACACGATTTCTATCGCAGAACAACGCCCCTTCCCCCTCCTCCTCCTATCCCTTCGGGGTTCTTCGCGTGATGGAAGAAAACGTGTTTTCTCCCCGCTTTCCTATCTTGCGCGCGCGACATTGAGCTGCCATCGTCGGCTCCCCCTGCACGCTTCAATTTATATCGCGCATACAGCGTACGGTGCATGCCCGATGGTGCGATGGCGTACGGCTTATACAGCTCTCAATGCCGCCTGGTCGTACTAGGGTGATGCCACTGCAGCCGATACTGTTGCCACGACGCCCTTCGACTTTTTTGGGAGCAACAGGAGGATGGTGACGTTAAGCGCAAAAAAAGCTCACAGACTCTTCATATTGTTACGCTAACGATGGATTGAACATTAAAGACCGACTTTTGCAAGCGTACCTTCTCATCATCATCATCAGACTCATGATGATGACAAGGTACGTTTAGAAAAGTAACTGGTGTGCTGGCCACTTCAGCCGACTGCACGAATTTTGGGAGCAGTTCCTCTTCTTCGTCGGAGCGCACGGGCGAATTGTCTACAAGAAACACCCATTGTGCATGTACTATTATCCCAGTGGCAGGAGCACTAAACCAGTGCTCTAAATATAGGCGCCAACAGGGATGAAATAGGGTTTGACGCGTCCAATGTGCACAACGTCAGTGGAATGCGGGGCAGATGAGGCTATGACATTGACTAGGAAAATTTCATACGTAACTGGAGTCATCGCACGCAGCATTGAGTACGGGTATGTATACGCCAACAGGAGTTTTCGGACAGCCAAATGGAACGGGTCCGGAACCAGAGCAGTAGCAGAGATCCAGGCAATATTTAACGTATCTGGGTTATGGGTCGTAGAAACGCAGTTGGTTTTCAAGGGAGCTCAGAAGGCGAGCATGAGCGAATTCGCGTGCTAGGACAGCACTGGTGTTGGGGTAAAGTGCATGTCCGCTGGCCTCTGTTTTGGCATACGGAAGGAATGTGTCCAGCGGCAATGGTGATTTTCTGCAGAGGAACAGAAAACACGGGGAATAAGCGACAGCGTCGAGGTGCAAATAATTACATACAAATCTGACGGAGCCTAGACGAAGGTCCCAATTATTCTGGTCAGACGAGACATACTTTGCAAGCAGGTCTCTCAGGGTTGGATTGAACGCACCGGGCGACCATTAGCTAGAAGACAGTAACATGCAGTAAGCCTGTGCCTGATCGAGCTAGACTACATGATGTCGACGACGACTTCTGAATCGATTGCTAGGCCACGGTCAGTGAACTGTTGGCGTGGAGCTCCAGGCCGTAAAATGGCGTAATGTAAAAGAAAACCGAAGACATCTAGGGCGCACCTTGTTGGAAGCGCTCTGGTCATTGCACAGCGCTTGGCGTAATCTGTTGCCTCAGCGAACCACATGTTTCTAGGCGTTGATAGAATGAAAGGGCCATGTATGTCCAAACTAAGGCGAAAAAGCGGCTGCGACTGGACACCGAGTGGTTGTAGGCACGCTGCAAGGAGTGTCGATGGCGTTTTCGGCGCTAGCCTTTTTCGCAGTGTATTTCCGGACTGAGTAGGCAAGGCTTGGCAAAGAAGTGTCCAAGAATCCGGCCGTAAGTGCGGGAGACCCCGAGTAGACTGGTGGTAGGTAACAGACCGGATTGTCGTAGAGTAGGGCAGGATCGTCGATGCGATAGTTGTGGCGGTATAATACACCATCCCGGGGAACAGCCAAGGGAAGGAACTAATCGGAAGGCGAAGGTTCTAAGCGATCAAAGATAGCGCGCAAGTTGGCTACTTGGAGCAGTTGAGAAATATGATGGCGTGCAGTTCATCCACTGACCAACGTGATAAACAATCTGCGTCTTGGTGTAAGCGTTCCGAATTGTGCACCTAATTCAGCCACCTTTCGGTAAACATAATTATGTCCAACTTAATAGAATTTTGTTCTAAGGAATGGGTTTAGCAAGTCCAGTTTATGGTGTGCAGATATGGTGTGTATATTGACACGTGTACTTTTTTATCTTTATCGGGCGACTACTTCTCACCACCTAACAAATGTTATCGCACAGAGCAGGACGCGCCTGCATGCAAATGAAGTTTCTGGAATGTTATCGATTTTTCCATCCGCTGTCTTTCCCCGCAACTTGTGTAATCTGATTGCATGTATGCGCGATGTGAATAGTGTAGAACTTTGTGGAAGACACGTGGTTCGCAGCGGTTACTCTGGAACATTCGACGACTGGATCTGTAAAAGCCGACGCGCTTGATCCTCTGATGAGATGTTCGACGATCGCCGAGTGTGTTCGCCGCTACCGTTGCTCATTGAGTATAGCCTGTTTTCGAGGGCACAAGTTCGCCCAATAAAATGCCAGTTTCTATCTATAATCAGAGTTTGGCTGCCTTCTTCACCGTCACTACTACATGACAGCTGGTGGAGGTGCTCGGTACGTTCATGTACCGGACGCTCCCGACAAGCCGTAATTCAAGCCCGGACCGCAAAGACAACACCAATGTTGTTTCGGAACATCGAGCAAGCCGCCGGGTACATCAGCTGCCCCCGGAACACGGATTTCTACCTGACATGACCAAGAAGATCGTCCGAGAAGATCATCCAGAGACGACCAAGAAGACAACCCCAATGGCAGCCTCAGCGGCCTCAATAGTTCTGAAGCAGCCCAGGGAGCCACCGACGTACCGCGGTTCTACATTTGAGGACCCGGAAAGCTGGTTGGAGACGTATGAGATGGTGGCTACGTTTAAAAGTTGGGACCGTGACCACAAGCTGCGACATGTCTATTTCGCATTAGAAGACGCTGCCAGGACCTGGTCCGAGAATCGAGAAGCCACCTTAACGACGTGGGACCTGTTCTGAAGCGGCTTCTCGCAAACATTTACAAGCGTCGTGCGAAAAGAGCGAGCCCAAGCTCTACTATAAACGAGAGCGCAGCTGTCAAATGAGATGATCGCGATCTTCACGGTGGAGATGGCCCGTCTTTTCCAGCACGGCGACCCGGAAATGTCGGAGGAGAAAAAAGTCAGCTTCATAATCCTCTCCTGGCGGTGTCAAGCAAGAACTTTTCGCCGGACTTATTCGTAACCCACCGAAGACTGTAGCTGAGTTTTCCGCAGAGGCATCGACGATCGAGAAAACTCTCGGGATGCGCACCCGGAAATATAACCGCCAGGGGCTGACGCCGCAGTACGCCATTCAAGGACTGGGTTCCGAAGACCTTCAAGAGGCCATCAGGGCCATTGTGCACGAAGAACTGCGCAAGGTCCGGCCTTCGTCGCAGCCTCAAGTGGCCTCGATCGCCGACATCGTGAAAGATGAGGTTCAGCGATCGCTTGGGGTTCCTTAGGTGCAACCTCAATTACCGCAGCCCCAGCCCGAAGCGATGACCTACACCACCATCGCACGCCGTCAAGGTCCCCCTCCGCGACCGCGCCAGGGCCCTGTAATGCCGCAATTCTATCGTCTACCACCGCCGCCGCCAGCACGCTCACCAGTCGCCCAGCGCACATACGTGAGGAAGACGGACATTTGGCGAGGTCCCGACCACCGCCCGCTCTGCTATCACTGTGGAGAAGCCGGCCATGTGTACTGCCGATGCCCATACAGCGACTTGGGACTGACAGGGTTCGCTGTCAACGCGCTGCGTCTACAGCTTGGGGAGCGTCCACGTGACATCGCCGATTACCTAGACGCCCCTCAGTGGAACTCTCGATGACCGTCCCGTCCGCTGTCACCAGGCCGCTACTTGTCGCCGCCGCGCCGTCCATACACTGGGCCAGTTCGCGGCCGGTCAGTGAGCCCATATCCGGAAAACTGAAAGCAGCAACCGATGGAGGTGCGGTTGCTGTGCGTCGAACTGACGAAGATCCTCCGCCGCCGACGAAGACGCCGAAGAAACTACCTCGACGACATAACGACACGCCGCCGTACCGACGATGTGTGGAAGCAAAAATACGACGACGAAAGACGACCTGACGACGTCCTAAAGCAGCCATTGGTCAACACGACACAGCCGTGATCCGACGCCAAGACCTAACTATAACGCAAGACAAAGAACCAACGACCTCGATGTGCTTCTCGACAGCCACGCAGTCACCGCCTTAGTCGACAAAGGGGCTGATTACTCGGTCATGAGTGGACACATCGCCGCACAATTGAAGAAGGTTAAGACTGCATCGGAGGGCCCTCAAATTCGGGCCGCTGGAGGACACCTAATTACGCCGACTGGAATGTGCACGGTAAGAATTACCGTTCATGTCCGGACTTACCCTGCCACCTTCGTTATCCTCCAACAGTGTTCACCAGACGTCATTCTCGGCATGGACTTCCTGAACCAGCACGTAGCAATCACCGACCTGAAGTCCAAATCAATACCGCTGTCGGAAGACCAAGCGATACCGCCGGAGAAGTCTCGCAGTCACCACACCTTGAGTGTGCTCGAAAGTGAAGTCAGCATCGCGCCTCGCTGCAGCATTGTCATTTCCGTCGGCACCAATACTGTCGCGTCGTGACGATGAATGCAGAACGCTCCGCGAAGAAACGTCGCGCTGTGTTCGTTCCCTCTCTGTAACACAGGCCCTGAGTGTCCGGCGGGCAGCAAGATTAGTAAGCAGAATGTTTTCTATATAATATTATAGGGCAATGTTGTCTGATAACTGTTGTACATGAGTACATGTTGTCGTACGGAATTGCAAATGGTTGTGTGAAAAGGTTTCGCATATGTTGTTATACATTACGACTATGAGCTGGCCATAGTGCTTTTCACCCACTGAAACATGTTTGATCAATTATGTTTGTTGCATTATTCTCGACAAATAAAAGGAAAGTTGCTTTTGAAACCTCTGTTGCCGGGTCATTTATTTCCATCCTATTCACACAGCTTCCTTAGAAACCTGCTGAAGCAATTTTTTATTCACAAGTTTTCCAGTTCGCTTACAGAAAACCAGAATGGTCAGGGCTAAAGGCGCTAGCATGCGTCTGACTGAGGCCCTGACCTCTGTAGAAACTGCGCTCCAGCGAAGCAATCAGGACAGCGTAAGAATGAGGAGAAAAGGAAGAAAAAGAAGAGCGGGGGATTTCAACAAGTAATTCATGACACAAGATCGAGAAAGAACTTATGCTCTATAAGCTAAGAAAAACAAGGAGAGGATGTGCAACCAAAAGACTGCATGAACAACACTGTCCGGGTGAACAAAAAAAAAAGGTAATTAACCATATTTGTAGTACTGCTACTTCAGTTCTTAACTTCATGATTTGCAACAGTACGCATTCGGTAGCAAACATAGGAATCAGAAACAAAAACAGAAATATTCCTTTACTATGTCTTACATATAAAATCGCTACCGTATTCATTTGGCTCAAACTGACATAAATAAGCATTCAAAACTCGCGTCGTAAAAACACACAGAGTTCGCACGAAATTCACAAATCACACCAGCGAGCTATGTTGGGTTACGTATTTTTCTTTTATACAAAGTTATTGAAGGCGATTGCTTCTATCAGGTTTAACATTTCATTTTTCGTTTAGGACCTTTGAAATTTTTTACCTGAAGCTTTGCATCCCATAATTAGTTCTAATCATAGATAGTTCATATTTAAACTATCTAGCCTGAGGCGAGCCGCAATCTCGCCTCAAGCACAAAAGAAATAAAACTGCTGGTGTAGCGGTTGACATGCCGCTTGATAAAAAAATTCAAGCATACGCCGCAAGCAGCATAAGATCGTGGCGTCACTGCCAGTTCTGGTTCTGACGTAACATTTTATTTTTATTTTTGCTTGCTGTTATTTGTCCCCTCAATACGCAGATGGCGACGGTTGCAACAAGCCGCCATTTTCTAAGGCTTCTATGGCTTCTATGGAAGCTTCGCTGCCAGTTTACATGTACCTCGTAAGTGATGTGCTCTCTCTTGCGGTTTGCAATAGGCAATGCAGTTGCTTTCAATCAGCATATCTGAGGGCGCTGCTTTAGGATGCGGGTGGCAGCGCACTCACGCGGTATTTCCACACTTCGTGAGGTTGCTTTGCCACTCGGAAAAACATGTACGGAGTAAACATATCGCTGAAAACACCGCATTATGATGTCAGTTGGAGTGGCCTACGAATACCTCATTGACACTTTGATAATTACCACAGTACTGATAGAGTTAGCTAAGTGCGGTTACGAAATAAAATCTCAGTGACGAAAAAATTACTGGCAGCTACTCCAGTGTACTGGAAAGGTTATGCACTAGGTTTTCTTCGGGTAACGTAACTGCTATCTTTTAAAGTCTTGGTGCATGATAATTGGCGCACCCTGTATAATTCACTCAGTAACGAAAATGATGGCAAGTGGGGCTCACTCGAAATCAGAATCAACAGCAGTAATTCACAGCAGCGCTTACACTCAGACTCACAGCAAAAAAAAAAAAAAGCGAGAGAGAGGCTGCAGTTTCGCCGGGAAGGCGAAGCAGTATTAGTGATAGCGAAGTATACGACAATTACACGATGGAAGATTACACCAAGAGATGCCGGATTCTTGGTGATGGCAGAGGACTCAGGCTGTGAAACTGAACTGTCTTCTGCGATGAGGTCTTGTAATTTCTCATATAAGGCCGTCAATTCAGTGAACAATTCTTCGAGGTCAGAGGATGTTTCTTCAAGTGCTATACGCGTAGTGCCCGCCGACGGACACGCCACTAGTGGCGGCCTTGCGCACAACACACGGGAGAGGAGCCAGGTGGCCCCGTAGTTTCCTGCGTCGTCGATAGGCCTTCTCTGTCTCAAGCACGTTTTCAGAGAAACACCCTTCGCATTTTTGGGGTGGTCAAAGCTTCAAGGAATGTCGAAAGAGAATTGTTGCAAGGTGGGGGTTCAAATGCCGGCGAAAACGTGCCACCGATACGGCTCTAATCATCCCCCGCAAAGCCTCCTCAGCGGGAGCAGCGGTAGCAATGGAGCGTCGCTTCGGCGGGAAATTTCTTGTTCTCATCCTTTCCTTTGTTTCGTCCGTGTTGTTTACCACTCGATCGTAGTTAGACGACCCGCCGTGGTTGCTCAGTGGCTATGGTGTTGGGCTGCTGAGCACGAGGTCGCGGGATCGAATCCCGGCCACGGCGGCCGCATTTCGATGGGGGCGAAATGCGAAAACACCCGTGTACTTAGATTTAGGTGCACGCTAAAGAACCCCAGGTGGTCAAAATTTCCGGAGTCCTCCACTACGGCATGCCTCATAATCAGAAAGTGGTTTTGGCACGTAAAACCCCCTAATTTATTATTATTTAGTAGTTAGACGCTCAAGTGACGAAGTTCTTCTGCAGTGCAGCATGCGGTTTAAAAGCCTTTCGCTAAAGTTTGGGATGCCGTTTGCCGCGTATATCGTTTTCCGCTTCTTTACCGCGTTGGTCAAGCTAAGCAGCACGACTGCACGGGCGCATTGTGTTGTATGTTAAAGCTACAGAAGTTTGCAAGAACTGAAATTGTGAGTTCTGTGTGGCCCGTTAAATCCTCGCGCAGTTCATGTTTTTACATCTGTTTTATGCGTGGCTTCGCACATGTTTAACTGTTGCTAGTTGCTTCATGCATGACTCTTGTTGATTCTTTTGAGTAGCGTGGTTTTCACCTTGCCTCGTTTGTAAAGCGTATACATCACGCTGTGTCTTATCAAAGCGATACCAAGCAAGTGCTTCTTTAACAGCTTTATTATTTTCACCCGAGGGCATTTTAGATATTGTGTTCTTTTGGGGGGGGGGGGGGGGGGGAAACGTGTTTAGAATTAGACAGTTCAGGGTGAGAATTGCTAATAGTTGCTGCATGTGGTATTTTGTTTTATTTTTGGCTGAAAAGTTCGCGTCACGTTTGGAAGTCATCACACCTCGATGCTGTCTGAGGAGACTTGACGCGCCGAGTGATTTGTTTGTTTCACAACGTAGTCGCTTCTTGCATGTGAATTTTCTGCTCAACTGAATTATTTCTTATTAGCCTTACGCCGCAGAGAAGTAAACCCGCCCTTGCCGCCAGCGCTCATATACTTTTACTGGCGCTGCTCGGCCGTTAAGTATTTCATGTGGCACCCTCTCTCTAGCAAAATTTAAAAAAAGTACTGAAAAGTTAGTCTTTAGCTGTATGCGTTTCCAAGCAGCTTCCTTGTGGAATTTAATATTGCAAAAACAGCAGCGGGAACAGCAGTTCATCGGTGGTACAGCTCTAACACACGCATTTATGAAACCCTGCGTTTCGTCACTTCGTTGACTGGCGTACGCGTTTATTCTTCTTCTTCTTCTTCTTTATTGATTTATTTAAGACAATGAACAGATTGTCTTAGGGGGCACGGCTAAAGGCAAACATTTGCCTGACTAGGCCGTGCCACCCGTACATTGGCAGCAACATGGCAGTGGCAGGCTTTCAGGAGGTCACACATGAAATTATAGTACACATTTTCAACACTTGAGTACACAATTCGCGTAACAAGAAAGAAAAAAGGTTAAAGTTTATACAGTTTTCTAATCAATTGAAGCACAACAACAACAGGAAAAAAGAAAAAGAAGCATGTATGAAATTTTCCATACCTGTAGCTGAAAGGTTAAAGTTTACACAGTTTTCTAAAAATACAATACATATCAATACATTCCGAATTGCTCTTCTAGTAACTCACCATATCCTGCTTCGCCACTCGTGCAAATTTTTGGCAGCGGCGTGATTGTGAACACGATTACGCCACTGTCGAAAATTTACGCCAGCAGCTAAGCAGAATATAGTAATTAGCTCTGTGTTTGTGTGGTTGAGCTTTGCGCCACCAGCTGGCGCCACCAAACTGGCCGCTCACGTTGACGCCCCCGCTAAACCGGAAAACCGCCCGCGCTTGCCCGAATAACGGACACGCTAAAAGTCTCTATTATTGAGGTACAGAAGCAGCATTACGGCAAGGGTGGACTAAAAAAAAAAACATCGAGACATCGTATTAGTCAACAAAATTTATCGGCTAGTTCACATGAGCTCGACTTCGTGTAAATGTGGTTCATGGCGTTTGTCTGCGGGACGCATCTGGCATGTATGTGGATCATGTTGTCCCAAAACACCGGTAACATCGTGTTACCGGTTACCCGTTCCCACAAAGGTCAGCGCCTTCCCTAATGCTGGCACCGCAAAAGAAGCAGTCTGGCGCCCGAACAAAGGAGAAATCGCAGCTGCGAATTTTAGGCATCAGTGCTGCAAACGGTTGTCGCCTGCTACTCCTCCCGCGCGTACTGTTGGAAGCGCCCACTAGGTGGCTATCAGTGGCGCCTTTATGAGAGGTGCACTAGGCGTATGTACACACGGGGTTCTAAAACCTGGTCGGGCTCCAGGCCCTTCCCGCAAAAGTGAAAACATTCCGCCTATGATGGGCACCATGGACGGCTGAGACGGCTTTTGGTGTGAACCCATAACATACAACGCTGTGAAAATTGGCCTCGAATCCCAGCTGTTAAAGTGGTACGACAGCGAACTTGTAAACGACAACCGGAGCGTTGTTGCTTGAAAATATTCATCTGGTTACTTTCACATGTACTTTATCTAATTATAGTCAAAGACGTTTGAAGTGCTTGTGACTCGGCTTCCGCCGGCGCTTCATGCAACAACAAAGAGTGTACCAGAGAGAAAATAAATGCACTTGACCACACTATCACCGCGCCTCGTATGCACGCTGCTCTTCAGGAGTCCTAACTATATGTGGTCTTACCGTGGCACTGCCACAAAAAAAAATCAATCGCTTGGCGAGTTTTTGGCTTACATTTAAAAGTTTAGTTACGTCAATACCTTCTTCGTATGCCACAGTTGCCGCTTCCCGGCAAATGCAGCTTATGTAACCATATATTTAGCGGGAAACGCTTGAGGCCAATGCTATGCGGGAAAGCTTATGGTTTCTTTTTTACAGCGTAAACTTTTGGGCACATTCCAATAGCCGATTCGGTTGGCGATGGTGTGCACCGCCGTCACCTGTATCCGGCGTCCGTCACAGCCATCGCCGGGGATGACGAAAAACAAATACCCCCTTGCCGTTAGGATCCAAGCCGAGCGCACTGTGCTTGAGTAAGCCACTCTACCATCGAGCCATGCCCCAGATTGCTTGCCGCGGAAAGAAATGCCCTACACGATCATACTAAAAGACTCGAAGACACGCGGTGAGACATGCGCGCCGCGTACAGTCGATACGTGCTCACTTTGCGTTGCAATTGCTTATTATTCCATCAGGTGGCCCGCCGTCCAACATATGAAGATGTAGCGGTACAAGGTAGCTAGAGGACGTTTCCGGAATAAAAAGAAGTTGAAACTGTCTAGAGAAATCCTACAAATAATCTATGCTGTCTGCCTGATTAAATTCAGCTGAATAGGTGGCTATATCACTGGCGCGTTTTAGAGGTGATGACAATAAGACATCATCATAATTATTAGGGTCGTATTGTCCTACTTGTCTGGCGATGTGAGATGCGCACTGCGTAGCGTCTACACCTACGCCCTTCACATTGCAATTTCATATAATCACCATATTCCTCAATAGTATCGTATCCTGCCATGGGTCAAAGGATGTGACATGGGCGCCGCGTAGTCTGGATACCTGTCTTTACTCTTCGATACACGTTATGGAAACTCCTCGCATGGTATTAAGTTAAGAACAGCGGCTGAACAAGGAAATCTTAGAGGTACTCGCGCAGCTGCAGCAAGGCAAGTTCGGGCTCAGCAGACCGCTGTGCAGAGACCAGCACAAGTAGCAGCTCGCCACCAACGCAGGGCTGATAGTTTAGCGTTCTTGTAAAAACGGTGTTAAGACACCTCACCGCGAAGGCCATGTAGTGCCTGATGCGAGAAAATAGAACTCCTATCCCAATTAACTCACATTAGTCGTTAGGGCATCTACAACACGTGTTTGCAAGATCGACAAGACGCCTTGGATATCATTCTAACTGTTCTCAAGACTTCTTTAACATATTCTGGATAGATACCAAAGATTTCTGAAGACATCTTGTGAGCTTTTTGTCAAATGTCTTTAAAAGTATTGTAGGCACTGTGAAGACCGTCTAATGCACCACCAACTTTTGAATGTGAAAGGCTTTGCGAGACGTCCTCTAGAGGTAATAAAGACGGCTCCATGATGTTTTGCAAAATGTCCTGTAGACATTTTACAAACGGCTACAAAACGTTCTGCGGTATGTTTTGTAGTTGGATAGAGAACGTTTGTTCAGCAGAATAAGATTCTCTAAGAAGAAGGTACGACCCCTAGTCATCATTTACGTAACGTTGCATTGTATTTGTAGAGTGACGGGTCCTCTGTCGCCCCAAGGCGACATACATACAACCCATGTCAAAGATCTTTAAACAGTGGCGGTACAATGTCCAGTTACGACTGTTTAGGAGGCAGTGCAACAATCAAGTCCTTAAAACAGAATAAAAAATCACCAGTTGTTCATTGGACGAGGGAGTAGCAAAAATGACAGCAAGATTTACGAAAGATGTCAAGGTACAGCGGCAACACTACTGTCAGGGGAACACTAAAACAAAGACGACGTTTTAGATAATCTCTGGACGCTGAAATCCAATTATATCATTGCATTCCAGATGGTCTTTCTCCTTCTGATATCAACTGCCGAACGAAATGTTGCTTAGTTTTACTTATCTGGCTAGAATTGGCCCACACTGCGCATATGCGATGGTCTGGGAAGACCCGAGATAATTTTACTTACTTTGTCAATACTGGTCGAGGTTTGCAGGTGGAATAAAGTCAAGGACTCCAGGAACAGTATAACGGATTTTTTCTTTAATGTGTTTAGCACATGGATGAATATAGAAACACAATGCACCCTTGTATTAAGCATTTATCATAAAATATTTGATGACCTGGTTGCCTACCAAATGGACAAAAGAATTGGGATATTACTAATTCTCAGAACATTCAATAAAGCTTGGTTGAACCGGCAGCACGAATGCTTATGACCCATTTCTTACAACTCACCATAGCATCACTGAAATATTGTCAAATTCGAAACAGCGACAACACGTGTTAAAGCCACGCTTAACATGCCTAAAGCATGAGTACTAAGAAAAATGAAGTGCTAAAGTGGCCAAATGTCTCAAAGACGTTTTAATAAATTTAATAAAGAACACGCCACTACAAATCAAAATGCGTAGAATGTATCTTATAGAATATTGATTTTTGGAAGACTAGCTGTTTTCCCACATTGCCATGTCAGGTTTCCGGGAGCTGCCTTAGAGAGTGCCCACGTTTATGCACCAACGGAAAAATCAGGTGGTTCTTCATGATGCTTGACCAGATATCTGGCACCTGTAATCAGAAGGTGAGACAAAAATTATTAACGTCAATGGGGGCGAAATGCAAATATCATCGTGCACTTGGATTTAGGTAAACAGTAAAGAATCACAGGTGGTGAAAACTATTCTGGAGTCCCCCACTTCGGCATACCTCATAACCAGATCGTGAATTTTTTGTGTAAATTGCCATAATTCTATTCAATTCAGATGTAATAAGTATATATAAAATCAAAACATATCAAGTATATGTTACAGGGAAACTTTGTTACAAATAAGAGGGGGTAATGCATAATTAGAAGTAACAAAGTGAAATTCCCCTTGAAATCCACGCATATAAACTTTGTTTCAAACTTTGTTTCAATTAGGTGTCCTGCAATTATCCTGAAAATAAATATACCAGACTTAATTTGTCTCCGAAAGAAGGAATGTCCAACAAGTGCAGGATCAAAACATCGCATTTCGTGATGTTGGGCACACATTCGTGGCCGATGTTCAAAACTCTTAGGTATTTGCGCTGAATGTGGGACAGAACGCTGGTCCTATTCACCACTGCGCCTAAGAAGAGACTCATTATCGTAGTGCAGCTAGGCGTGGCCTCAGCGATTGCACCAGTGCGATCTCAGAAGCCGTGCCTCCCTGTGTGTGCCACACGCTGTTCGAACAGGACGAACATTGTTGGCATCACAGCGAACAGCCAAATCCAGTCTCCTCTGTAGTTTTCATACCAAGCAGCAGAGATGTTGCCGTGAAATTCAGATCCTTTCTTGGCAATAATCAAAGCCTTGTTCAAGAAGGCCAATGCCGTGGTTGGCTCCCTTCGTTTTCACATTCACACATGCTGCTTCAAGCACTTTTCGAAATTGCATTTATTGCGGATGTAAAAGCAGTCACCATATACACAGCGTACACGTATTACACACGGAAATACCTTTCTGCAGCCTTTCCATCACATGTATCTCTTCATGATGCAACACGCAAGCAAGAACATACACGCGCCGGCCCAACTAAATGTAACCAATGTTTTTAAAACGACGGAATGGGTTACGGGTCCGAAACCAACTCAGTGGCATTGAAAAGCGTCCGGCTTTGTCCGCGGCCTTTTGATTCGATTTGCTAAGTCGAATAATAAATATAACTCACTACCTAAGTTCTCAAATATTCGCTTCACCAAGACAGCGTCAATATAAAAGTTGAAGATCACAGTTAAGAATGGCCGACTAAAGCGTTTGCAACTAAGCACCATTGATGGAATTCCTTGTACTTTCCTTTATAAAGCTCCCCAAAATTTGGACAACGCTTAACCATGGCCTTTAAAAGTGCAACACACCCTGCAGTGGCATTTCAGGAAGCAGGAGTTAGGGTTGATACGGGACCATGTACCCAAGCACACGAGTGTTTGGCCCTCCCACTTTTAACCGTGCATGAATTAGCCGTGCCAAGGAAAAGGGGATCCTGTGGGTTTAGCCGATGCTTAGTGCTTTCACCTATAAGGCCCCTTAGCGGATGCAGTACACCCTTTTGCCTCGGCTTCATGTAGACGGCATCCCTAGACTGACCCACCGAGGTGAAATCGGTAGTTGCCTGTCTAGCTCCTCCTCTTCAATCTTCTTCCTTTTCTCACTTTCAGTAATTCCCGTCCTCTCCTTATTTTCTTATACTTTCGATTTTCTGGGCAGCAAGGGTTAGCCTTGCATGACATGCGACCCTTGGTTATTATTATTTGGGTATAGTGGTGGCGTATAGCTGGCGTGTGGGGCACCTGTCTTCTGCAGATTTTGCAGCGTGCCTGCGTTGGGCTCTATGGTGAGCGGCTGGTGCTCCTGCTGAAAATTTAACCTATACATATGGAAAGCTCTACCTCACCCCCCTCCCCTCCCTGTCTAATCGCCCTCAGAAACAAGGGGGCACCAAAGAGAGAGAGAGAGAAAAACTTTATTGCAATTGTAAAGATTTGAAGGAGGGGTGGTCGGAGCCTCTCAGTCCAGGGCCCCACTGGCCTCTGCCGCCTGCCTGACCTGGCTAATTAAGGACTTTTGTCCTGCCAGGTCGGAGCGGGTGAGCTGTGCCTCCCACTGCTCCATTGTCCTAGTGGTATTTGGCCTACGAGGGTGCTTAGTGCACTCCCAGGTTATGTGTATTAGGGTAGGTATGCCACCGCACCAAGGACAGTTGGCCCTATAACGAGTGGGATACATGGCGTTTAGCAATTTTAAATGGGGGAACACCCCGGTCTGTATTTTACGCCAATCGGCGGCGTCTTCACCTTTAAGTTGTGGGTGGGGCGGCGGGTATTTTCTGCGGACTCCACGCTGATGAGCAAGGATGTCTTTGGCATTTAAATTGGTGGAATTTTGGGAGGAATAGTGCGGGTGGTTGGGGTTAGAAGAGGACGCCGTCGCTCGGTTAGTGAACCCTCGAGCTAACGCGTTAGCCTTTTCGTTCCCCTGTACCCCCGCGTGGCCCGGGCACCAGAGTAGGCGATGATGGTGGTGGAAGGATTTGGGAATTATCGCGAGGCTAGCCGCAGTCACGTGCCCCTGGAGAAATATGCGACATGTCTCCTGGGAGTCCGTGACCACGACCGAGTCCCTTTGCGAACGCTCCGCGTGAGCGAGTGCGATCGCCACTGCTAATATTTCAGCCGAGGTGGGGGATCCCGCCATGGCCGACGCGGTAATTTGCTGTTGGCTGATAGTGTTCACGACTGCCAGGGCGTACCTCCTTTGGTAGCGCTACCCGGTCGCCTCTGCATACAGAGCTGCGTCCGTGTAGTACGTGTTGTACCTATGGGTATTAGAGTACGCTGATTGAATGTGTTGTGCGCGTGCTTTGCGCCTTTCTTTGTTGTACTCGGGATGCATATTCTTTGGAATTGGGGCTACTGTAATTTTGGATCTCATCGAAAGAGGGAGAGGCACGGCCTGCTCTGTGAGATAAATGGGGTATGCTGGGATATTCAGTCTAGCCAATATTGCCCTACCAGTTTTTGTGAAGCTGAGGCGCTCCCTCTGTCGCATGAGGGTGGCTTGCCTCAGTTCGTCGAAAGTATTGTGCACTCCCAAAGCTAACATTCGCTCCGTTGAAGTACATTTAGGCAGGCCCAGAGCAGCTTTGAAAGCGGTTCGGATTATTGTGTTAGCCTGCTTTTCCTCCTCCCTGTTCAGGATTTGGTACAGTAAGCCATACGTTATTCGACTAACCACTAAGGCCTGTATGAGCCTTAGGGTATCGTCTTCTCGCATTCCCGCTTTTCGATACGTCACGCGACGTATCATTTGGGCTATGTTGTTGGCTGTGGATTTGAGGGTCTTGAGTGTCTGTACTCCTCTCCCGTCGCTCTGAAGCCACAAACCCAGGACTCGCATCGTGGGTACCTCTCGGACTGATTGGCCCTCAACCACGATGTTAATGGATCCTCTGGATTTGTAGCCTTTCGAGTGTATCCGGATAACCTCAGATTTTTCGGGTTCGCACTTCAGGCCACTCCATCTAGAAAACTTCTCCACCGCTAATACTGCGCTTTGGAGCGTATATTCCTTATCCCCTAGTGAACCTCTGCTCCTCCACAGCGTGATGTCGTCCGCGTAGAGCGTGTAACCTAGGTCGGGTATCCGATCCAGATCGCGCGCGAGGCGACACATCGCCATGTTGAAGAGAAGAGGAGATAATATAGCTCCTTGAGGTGTTCCTTTGTCAGGCATATTAAATAATTCCGAAGTTATTTGGCCTATACTGATGCTCGCCTCGCGGTTGGAAAGAAACGCTCTTAAGTAATTGTATGTGCGCTCACCACAACCCGCGAGTTCGAGTTCCTCCAATATTACGGCGTGAGAGACGTTGTCGAAGGCTCCTTTCAGGTCTAGTGCTAGGACTAGTCTCTCGTCGCCGTACGGTATATTAGTTAGAATTTCGTCTCTAAGTAGGAGGAACGCGTCCTGGCAAGATAAACCCGTGCGAAATCCTATCATGGAGTCCGGGAACCAGCTAAGCTCATCCAGGTATCGCTGCAATCTGCTATGGATAACCCTTTCATAGAGCTTACCTAGGCAGGACGTGAGCGACACTGGCCGTAGTGTATCAATCGAGAGATTCTTTTTTGGTTTGGGGATCATGATTATTTTAGCCAATTTCCACTCTTGGGGCAAGTCTCCCTTGGCCCAGCACTCGCTATTAAACGAAAAAAGTTTTCGTTTTTTGGTTGTCTAGTTGATAATTTTTTAAGGTTTCACGCAATACATTCTGAGAAAAACGAAATGTCAGCGAGCAACAACTGACCCTGCCTGGTTGCGAAATAAACGACGGAAGCTTTTGGCCCATGACATAAAGTTGTAAATTTGATAAGCGTGGTCTCCTGGAGCACCGCGACGAAAAACATGAAAAGTTACCTACTCTTGTGTCTTTCAGGGACCCTTCAGTGAGTGCCACTCGTCACCGCACTGTAAATATCATTAGTGGCGTCATTGCCGATGATGATCTGATGGAGGTGATGAATGTGAAAAGAATTAAGATGTGGTTTGATGGCAAAGAGATTCATACCAAGCATCTAGTTCTAACAATCGGCTCAAGTGTGATTGCCAAGCTCATTGAGATTGGTGATGTAAAGATTCGAGTCAGGCCTTCTATGCCGAATCGCCATGCTGCTTCAAATGTCAAATGTTTGGCCTCAGTTCTCAGAACTGCCGAGGCCTACTAAAGTGTGCCTAATGTGCCCATGAACATCCGCGCGAATCTGGCGGGAACGGTCCACACTGTTTGAATTACGACGTATTCGTGGTCCTGTTTATCATGGAAAGTGAAGAAAGAGATCTTACCAATTAATGTTAAACAGAACAGAACGACAGGCCGCCATTGGAATATGAACCTGGCAACGTTTAACGCTAGAACGTTATGTAGTGAGGCGAATCTAGCAGTGCTATTGGAGGAATTAGAGGACAGTAAATGGGATATGATAGGGCTCAGTGAAGTTAGGAGGCCAAAAGAAGCATATACAGTGCTAGAAAGCGGGCACGTCCTGTGCTACCGGGGCTTAGCGGAGAGAAGAGAACTAGGAGTCGGATTCCTGATTAACCCATTAAAGACCAGCATCACCATATGGTCACGTTAGTCTGCACAGTGGATTTCAATTAATTAAGATTAACAAAACGGCACCAAAATTGCCTTTGACGTGCCGTTTGACAGATTAGACTTCCCTTTAAGGATACCAAGTGGCAGCAGCTGTCAGTCGTTTGGTGGGAGCCCTTCGCAAAGGAGAGAATAAGTGTTGCTCTGTGAGTAGCGTTGCCATGCATCGCTCCAAGGAGTAAGTTTTTTTTCACTACTTGTTTAAGCAATAGTCAGATATCCTTACCTCCGTATTGCTCTTTGAATATGTGACCTTCGATGAACATTTGTGAAAGATTAATGTTTTATTTATCCATGAACGAACGTGTTATCTTGCGCGTTGCCATATGGTCACGCTGGGCCTTTAGGCTACCTATATAACTTTTTATTTTTTTAACTGCATTCTCATCTCTTGCACGTCTGCTGGCGCGTTCTCGCAGTGGTTATTCCTTATTTTATTGTCTGAATAGGTTGATGTTGGAAGAAATAGCGAAGATAGTCGTAGAGGAAGATGACGACGTGTTAGTGATTTATATCGAGCTGCCAGAGGCTAGCACCTATTCGGATGAAGACTCGGCTGATGAAGATTCAGGTGAGCTCATTGGCAATCTAAGCAGGTGGCAGCTATGAGCCGGCGCTGAAACGCGGAAAGCCTATCCGCTTTGGGTATAAAGTATGGTGCCTAAATGCCAAGAACAGATACATTGTAAACTTCCAAGTGTATCAAGGCAAGCAGGGGATCCTGGAACATCTGAAAAATATGAAAAGTACTTTGCAAAAGCAGTGGCGCCACTTCAAACGGTGGAAGAACTCGCAGCAGAGACGCACGACCTTCCTTTCTTTTTCAATTTGGTAATTCATTCACAAGCATGCAGCTAGTCAGGCATCTCAAGGCACAGGTCTACGAAGGCACGGGCACAGTGAAGCACAACCGCGTTCCCCAAGAGTGCCCTACCGCTTGACCAGAATTCATCAAGCGCCAACCTCGCGGGAACGAAGATACCGTGCTGAGCGACAATGGAATAATCGCTGTCCGCTGGATGGACAATTCTGTAGTAAAGATCGTAAGCACCATTCAGCGCTAGAGCCAATGTCATCTGCTGACACGTACTCTCGTGTTGAGAAGAAGCGAATCAAGGCGGCCCGTCCAAATACTGCTGCTCAGTACAAGTTTTCTAGGAGGCACAAACTAGATGGATGCAAATGTATGTGCCTATAGGATTGCAATCTGTGGCAAAAAGTGTTGGTGTCCGATTTTCACTTGACTTTGTAACGTATCTATCAGTAGCGCTCGGGCGCTAATTCGTAGCACAGGGTTCAACATCACGCAGGTGGAATTCCGCAGGCAAATTGCACAAAGCTACCTGATGCGGAGGGACGGTAAGCCTAGAAGACCTGGTCCACGCAGAATGACAAAGACTGGTGATGTCCTGAATGGTACATGGTATGACCAAGTGGCCCACTTTGTTGCACCAATGCCTAATGGCAAGAGGTGGAGGTGTGCATGAGATAATTGCAACAGCGCGGTGCGCACACAATGCACAAAGTGTGACGTCGGCACGTGTATTCCATGATTTAAACCATGGACGCTATAACGTAAAACTATTCCAACCTTTTCTATTCCAATTCTGCTATCAGCGCTCCACGATTGGTCAAAAACTTTTTTCGACCACCCCCACTTCACCTGTCAGTCACGCGACGTCACGAAAACCGCAATACCTCTCCATCTTATATGATGTGTACACACTGATTATGCACGATTTGACAGAAAAAAGAAAAACAGTTATTTCTGATTCGACCCCTTTTCGCCATTAGCCCTCGGCTATTGGTAAAACGTTTTCGGGCTGCACCCACTTCACCTGCCTGTCACACGACGTCACAAAACTGCAACAAGTCACCGCGTCAAAGTGACGTGTACGCGATAAAGATGCATTAATATGCCGAACAAAACTGAATTTTCTTCGGAATAGCCGCAGGCTGCCCCGTTCCGAAAGGAATAGAAGATGGCTGCCGCCGTTCGCTCAGACGCTGGCTACTCGCACCTGCCGGAGAGCATGGGTGTATTTGCGTAGAATAAAACTTCTGGCGTGGCCGTGTAACGTTTTCGAGGTCTTTCGGCACGTTTAATCCCTCATTCTGCCAGCTCTTCTTTGCTGAGGATCCGTTTTAGCGTCATTCTTGAGCTTCCGTTGCATGCCGCCGCGATTTTCGACCAGCCACCGCAAGCTAAGAAAGGGAAAGCCGACCAATCGTAGACGCCGGCGCCACCCTCTTCATCCGGTTATCGACTGTCAGTGCAGTGGCTCGGCCCCAACAAATCCCTTTCCACTTGAGCGTTCTCATCGCCTCTTTTCAGCCAATTATATACGACAAGCCGGTCAATGTAGGCAATGTTATTGGTTTTTCAAGCAAACAAGCGTGACCTCCTATGAACGAGGAGAGCGTTTGATTGGTCTGTTCAGACAACCCTGCAGGTGACCGCCCGGTGCTTGCGTTGGTGGTTACGCAAATTTGACGTCAGGAGATTGGAATAGAAATATATTGGAATAGTTTTACGTTATAGGGCCCCATATCACACTAAATAAGTGCTTGACTATTCGCTATGTATTTTTTGTGATGTTTCAGGCTTGAAAAAAATGTTTTTAACTTCGCGTATTTTGCTGTAGCGTAAGGGCCCAGTGTGACCATATGGTCACAGGTTATATTTCAAAAACTAATTAGGCAAGAGTAATAAATTCTTGCATGGGAATTATTAGTATAAAGGTAAGCTAATATATTACATTTATTTCAAGATAGCAAGAAAAAAAAAGATACCGGTCTCTAATGGGTTAATAAGAATATAGCTGGTAACATACAGGAATTTTATAGCATTAACGAGAGGTTGGCAGGTCTTGTTGTGAAACTTAATAAGAGGCACAAAATGAAGGTTGTACAGGTCTAGGCCCCTAAATCCAGTCATGATGACCAGGAAGTCGAAAGCTCCTATGAAGACGAGGAATCGGCGATAGGCAGAGTGAAAACTAAATACACCATTCTAATGGGCGACTTCAATGTCAAGGTAGGCAAGAAGCAGGCTGGAGACAAGGCAGTGGGGGAATATGGCATAGGCACTAGAAATAGCAGGGGAGAGTTATTAGTAGAGTTTGCGGAACAGCATAATATGCGGATAATGAATACCTTCTTCCGCAAGCGGGACAGCCGAAAGTGGACGTGGAGGAGCCCGAACGGCGAGACTAGAAATGAAATAGACTTCATACTCTGCGCTAACCCTGGCATCATACACGATGTGGACGTGCTCGGCAAGGTGCGCTGTAGTTAGCACAGGATGGTAAGAACTCGAATTAGCCTAGACCTGAGGAGGGAACGGAAGAAACTGGTACATAAGAAGCCGATCAATGAGTTAGCGGTAAGAGGGAAAATAGAGGAATTCCAGATCAAGCTACAGAACAGGTATTCCGCTTTAAATCAGGAAGAGGACCTTAGTGTTGAAGCAAAGAACGACAATCTTGTGCGCATCATTAAGGAGTGTGCAATAGAAGTCGGTGGTAACTCCGTTAGGCAGGATACCAGTAAGCTATCGCATGAGACGAAAGATCTGATCAGGAAACGCCAATGTATGAAAGCCTCTAACGCTACAGCTAGAATAGAACTGGCAGAACTTTCGAAGTTAATCAAGAAGCGTCAGACAGCTGACACAAGGAAGTATAGTATGGATAGAATTGAACATGCCCTCAGGAACGAAGGAAGCCTAAAAACAGTGAAGAAGAAACTAGGAACTGGCAAGAATCAGATGTATGTGTTAGGAGACAAAGCCGGCAATATCATTACTAATATGGATGAGATAGTTCAAGTGGCTGAGGAGTTCTATAGAGATTTATACAGTACCAGTGGCACCCACGATGATAATGGAAGAGAAAATATTCTCGAGGAATTCGAAATCCCACAGGTAACGCCGGAACAAGTAAAGAAAGTCTTGGGAGATATGCAAAGGGGGAAGGCAGCTGGGGAGGATCAGATAACAGCAGATTTAATGAAGGATGGGGGGCGGATTGTTCTAGAGAAACTGGCCACCCTGTATACGCCATGCCTCATGAGCTCGAGCGTACCGGAATCTTGGAAGAACGCTAACATATTCCTAATCCATACGATAGGGGATGCCAAAGACTTGACAAATTATAGACCGATCAGCTTACTGTCCGTTGCCTACAAACTATTTACTAAGGTAATCGCAAATAGAATCAGAAACACCTTAGACTTCTGTCAAGCAAAGGACCAGGCAGGATTCCATAAAGGCTACTCAACCATAGACCATATTCACACTATCAATCAGGTAATAGAGAAATGTGCGGAATATAACCAACCCTTATATATAGCTTTCATTGATTACGAAAAAGCGTTTGATTCTGTCGAAACCTCAGCAGTCATGGAGGCTTTGCGGAATCAGGGTATAGGCAAGCCGTACGTAAAAATACTGAAAGATATCTATAGCGGCTCCACAACCACTGTAGTCCTCCATAAGAAAGCAACAAAATCCCAATAAAGAAAGGCGTCAGGCAGGGAGATACGATCTCTCCAATGCTATTCACAGCCTGTTTACAGGAGGTATTCAGAGGCCTGGATTGGGAAGAATTGGGGATAAAAGTTAATGGAGAATACCTTAGTAACTTGCGATTCGCTGATGATATTGCCTTGCTTAGTAACTCAGGAGACCAATTGCAATGCATGCTTACTGACCTGGAGAGGCAAAGCAGAAGAGTGGGTCTAAAAATTAATCTCTAGAAAACTAAAGTAATGTTTAACAGTCTCGGAAGAGAACAGAAATTTACAATAGGTAGCGAGGCACTGGAAGTGGTAAGGGAATACATCTACTTAGGGCAGGTGGTGACGGCGAATCCGGATCATGAGACGGAAATAATCAGAAGGATAAGAATGGGCTGGGGTGCGTTTGGCAGGCATTCTCCGATCATGAACAGCAGGTTGCCATTATCCCTCAAGAGAGAAGTGTATAATAGCTATGTCTTACCAGTACTCACCTACGGGGCAGAAACCTGGAGGCTTACGAAAAGGGTTCTACTCAAATTGAGGACGACGCAACGAGCTATGGAAAGAAGAATGATAGGTGTAACGTTAAGGGATAAGAAAAAAGGAGATTGAGTGAGGGAACAAACGCGAGTTAGTGACATCATAGTTGAAATCAAGAAAAAGAAATGGGCATGGGCAGGACATGTAATGAGGAGGGAAGATAACCGATGGTCATTAAGGGTTACGGACTGGACTCCAAGGGAAGGAAAGCGTAGCAGGGGGCGGCAGAAAGTTAGGTGGGCGGATGAGATTAAGAAGTTTGCAGGGACGGCATGGCCACAATTAGTACATGACTGGGGTTGTTGGAGAAGTATGGGAGAAGCCTTTGCCCTGCAGTGGGCGTAACCAGGCTGATGATGCTGATGCTGATCATTTAGGTACGCACGAAGGCGGGTGTCTAACCCGCCGAAGATTATCTTAGCCGAAGTCCCGCGTCTAGGGCTGCAGTCACCACGGCCCCGGGCAGCTGTCCGGCCCACAGAACTTGAGTTGGCGGTGCCGCCATCCGCCCCTCGGCGGCTGCAGCTAGTGCTGCTCCGCCATCCCAGTAAAAGGAGCCATTGGCCTCTGGGCTGGCGGACTCAAGGATCGTGTCCCTTGAGAAGGGGCCTCTCTCATCTAACAAGCCGCTTACAAGAGCGGGTATCAAGCACCCCGCAGGAGGCAATGGACACATCTCCAAGCCAGACAGCGCCTCTAGCGGGAAAGGAGCGGTGATACAGAAGCGATCCCTCCAAAAAAACACTAAAATAATTTCATATAATATGGCCCGACAATGGCTCTTTAACTTGAATTTTATTCCCGTAAACACAGCACAAAATTCTTTGAAAATGGACACGCAAATGTTGCAGTGGAACGTCAGGGGTCTTCTCTATAACCATGATGACATTAAAGAGCTCCTTCTCAAATATAGTTCTAGGCTGCCGTGTGTCCAGAAGACACATCTGAAATCATCAAACAGAAACATGTTGGGACAGCATGCCATTTTTTGCAAAGACCGCGACAACTCTTCCGCTTCTTTGGGAAGTGTCGCTATGATAGAAGATAATGGTGCTGCCTGACAGTAAATAAACTTTTGCAATTCTGTTGAAGCAATCGCTGTCCGAGCAGTATTCTTCAGTAAGCTAGTCATGATCAACTACATTTACATGCCCCCTTGTTACCAGCAACCTGACAGTTTAAACGCTGAATCGATTAAATTCCTCTGCCATACATCGTAGTTGGTGATGCAAACGCTCATAGCTCAATATGGGGTGGCCCTCGTTGCGATACGCGATGGTGCCCAATAGAATATGTTCTGCTTCCTTCGGGTGCATCTATATTTAAGAAGAAAGAGCCAGCGTATTACAGAGTTACACAAAACACATACTCCTCCGTAGACTTAAGTACAGTATCGAGTACAGTAATTCCATATCTGGAGGGTTCCATCCACAAGAATTCATTTCAGAGTGACCACTTCCCAATTATCTTTGAGGTAACGAAACAAGATAGATGCTCGCCACATTTTCCTCGAACGCGGACTCAGCCAGCTGGGAACTATTTCGAGTACTCACGTATCTTAGCAAGATATGATATTGCTGTTGTTGATGCAGAGGATGCTGTGGCATACCTAACAGGTTTTATTATCGACGTTGCCACTAAATGTAACCAACAAACTGACGGATTGTCATATGTATGAGGCATGCGGCGCAGAAAGAAAGGAAGATGATGATGTGCACGTATCGGCCCGAACCGCACGAGCTCTCGATGCGCGTGACCCGAGCTGTGATCCAGAAGAAGCTGCGCCGAGCAAACGACGTGGCTCTGGGCCAAGAAGGTTGTGGCGTCAGCATCGCACTGGCGTCGGGAGCCATTGAGGTTCGGTCAGGTCCGTGACGCTGGCGGGGCTGGGTGTGGCCGTCAACCTCGGAGACGTTCGAGCCAGGCTACTTGGACCTGCTGCAGCCTCTCACGGCAGTGCCGGGAAGGGTCGAGGAAAGGTCCCCCTTCAGAGGCACACCAGCACGTACGATAGTCCCCGGGGCGTCTCGCCGGCACATGATGAAGTATTAGCTGTGGAACCCAGGGTTAGGCCTAACCAGGTAAGCTGGAGCGCCACGTGACCGACCGAGTTCAGGACACCGGCGTCAGAGACGGACGAGTTGTCTAGCCATCAGCAAGGCAGCAACGTTTACGGCGTAGGCGAGGACACCGACAATGATGAAGATCCGCCACGCATGGGACTCGGAAGGAACGTGCGACGACAAAAGTCTGTAAGAACGCTCCTTTTTGATAGCGGCGAAGTCATATGCTATGGTGGCCTGACTTTCGCATAGAAAACGCCTAGGACTATCGTAGACAGGGATACGGACATGTTTGGGTTACATAGGTGTTACTATTCCTTCACTGAGTTTTGTTTTCAGTCAATTGAGTGTTCAGTTTTTGAGTTTTCAGTGTAATTAAAATCTGTTTGCTGTGCTGCTCTGCGTACACACATCCGAGATCGGGGACACGCGACACGGATTGGCTAATAAGCATCGGGTGCTTTGGCGAAACGACGAATTTCGGAAAGCGCAAAAAAACAATAAAAAACTTGCAGATTGCTTCAAAATTATCCAACCACCAATAAACTTATTCATTTCTAACAGGCCAAAACACGAGGCAGGAGAAGATGTCGACGTGCTATGAGAGAAAGTTGGGATATGTTCCTCTACGGCATAAATTCGCACACCGGTGAAACAAGAGTCTGAAATAGTGTTAAAGTTAATAGGTCGGGAGACATATCCCCTACCCTTATTAAGTAGCTAGGGTGATAGCCTAGAAGGTGAAGCTGATTGTTTAGGCGAGCACTTCAAATATGTCTCAAGTGCATCGCACCTTACCGAAACATTGCTGAGGCTCACAGAGTGCGAAAATAGGCAGCCCCTAAACAACAAAACTTCATCGACGGAGGCTTAGAATTGCTTATTTATTTAGGCTACATTTAGGACATCTCTGGCTTGTTGCAGCAACTCGACGCCATGTGGCAATCGTATCTTCTACGCAATGTGCGTGTTAATCTGAAACAGGTAAAATCACCAGGCCGAACACGTCGACGTGCAATGAGAGAAACTTGAGATAGGTACATCTCCAGTGCGGGGATGTTTGTGACGGACGGACGTCTCTTTCCGGTGCTCCGTGGCGGCGACGAAAACATGTTTTTTGAGCATGTTTTGAACTTGCTTCTCTTTATGATTTACTGATTTCTTTAGCCTCGGAATAGTAATTGGCTAGTTTTCTTGTCTTTTTTTTCGTTTGTTATGTGCGCAGGCTTGTTTCTTGTGTATTTAGTTTTGCAGGATAGACTGAGCATCATTTCGCACCACGTGTGACAACACGTGCAACCGTGACGGACGGTAACTCTTTATACCTTTTTAAATATCAGCTTTGAAGTGCCAAGACTATTAGGTCATGGTGGTTTTAGTGTGTGTGCGTGGGTATTGGGAACATTGCTTTGGTTTGACAGCGAGAGCGCGGCCGCATGTTGGAACACGTGTGAACATGTGTCATACCTATGTCTGTGCGGCATTTATTGCTTCTAAAACATTTGTGAAAATTACTTTGCGGCATTTTAAGGGTTTAGATCTTGGGCGTATCGGCCTTTGCTATAAGGCACGTGCTCTGAATGCTTCGGTGTTTGCATTAGAGCAAGCTTAGTGCAACACATCGCAACAAAGACAGTAAAGCATGCAGTGTGAGGTGTGTCCCTCAAGGTAGATAAGGGGAAGAATGAGAATAAAGGCGAAACCGGGTCAGTCGGCAGACACTGTGATGTCAAGGCTGAACTAAAGAAATGAACGATTTTCAGGATGAGCCTGTGGAACAGGTCGAACAGCTCCAAAATGAGCTAAATATATAGCGTAACACTGAAGGCGGTGGAAAGAAAGCTTCAAGCAGCCGAGGAAAAGCTGAGTAGGGTCGCTATCATAAAAAAGAATAGTTGTCACAATGCCGTCTCCCGGCGTGAAAGCACAGGAAGTGTCGACAAAGCACGTGGAATGTGTGTAACGTGGGGAGGTGGTAGCTGGAGAGAGCTGCATCTACCCTGATTCAGCCACAAAGGAAAACGAGGAACGGAGGAGTCAGTGCCCCTTGTCCAGCTCGAATCATGCGGAAAAGAATGCCAAAGGAAAGCAGGGGGGGCCCTCGGCAGTAGAGAGAGGGAAATGGTGATTATTGCCGGCGACTCAAACCTGGCTGGATGCTCAGGAGCAATTGTCGAGATAGTGAATGACAATAAAAGCGTTTCAAACATCACCTACAGCGCGTGCATAGAGAGAGACCAAATGATCGACGAAGGCAAGCTTTGCTTTCATCATTCTTTTTTTCCCTGTCAATATACGTGCTCTAAGTGATGTTTTGATACTTTATTTACGCATACTTGCCGATTCATACATGGCTACACATCACAACGCAACGCATCTAACAGCAGAGTGAACGAGACAGCCCCTTGCACATTGAAATGTGCATAATAAAATTGCTTCTTGTGGCAACTAGCAAAGAAGCAAGCATGGTACTGTAGAGGGCTGTGTATAGAGTCGTCCATGAAAAAGAGGAGGCTTGCTCACCCTTGCAAGACTTCCTGGAGGCCAGAAGCAGGCCCCGCTATTGGTAAAAACACACATGCGGAGGATAGCATAAGCTGTTGTGAACATCTCAGACGTATGTTTGGACCCGTGCGCACCGCGCGAGGGTGACTGACGGAGCGCGAAGTAATCCTTTTGTCGATGAAGCGTGAGACCTGTCGGGCGGCGAACTGTCAGATACAGCGGCAGTGGTATACAACTTTGCAGCTAGTTCTACCGGAAGGCTTCTGAATAGTGACTCAACATCACATGAGACGATGAAGTCATCGTGAGTAGGAACAATGTGTTGTACATTTTAAATAAAGTCACCAGAGCTCCGCACGCGGACGCAGCTTCTCCCAACGACTGGCGAAATAATCTGCTGTGCGAAACCGGAAATATTTTGCAGAAGTGAGCGAGCGTAGTCAACAATGGTTCGACACACCTGGCTTGTGTATCCTTCGTACGCCATAAAGTGCAGGAGCTGATCCAGTGTGACAAAGTTGTCAGCAATCATGCGTTTTGTGCTGGGGCGGGACCAAACGGAAGGCGCCAGCTAGAAGCTTTTGGCAGTTCATTTGCAGATTTACTGTGGAATCACGCGTCAGTGGAGTGTCAGGCGTTACTAACGTCAGGGTCACTAACTAGTGTCTGCATCCTCCTGTTATAGTTATCGCTATCCATCTAAACGGTTGTGTTTCCTTTATCAGCCGGAAGAATGATGATGTCAGCATTGCCTCGAAGCCTGTCGATAGCCTCATCTTCCTCTAGCGACAGCGCGGAGTTTGAAGCAGCGTTTTGAAGCCTGTAAAGCAGAATAATAACACGCGTGCGAGCTTCGTCACATCTTGTTGCGTCGACTTGGCTTACAGCGTCTGTAATAGCACAAATAAACTTCCTCGTATATCGTGTTGACCCTATGCTCAAGTTTCGGCCGTGGTTGAGGATCGAGAGTTCCGCTTTGTCGGGCTTATAGGAAAAAAAGTTGTGTACAGCTTTTCCTGGTACACTGCGGGACGTTCCATTTCTGGGTGGTCGCAGCCTTTCCATCTTGGCATAGTGCATGACGCCGTTTTTCCATGTTCTCACGCTCGCATGGTAGTTGACGTGTAGTTGTACTGAAGCAAATTGGGGAAGGCGTAAGAACTCTACTTGGTGACGGGAAAGAAAGTCTCATTATACGGCATTGTAATCTTGGCCTTGCAATCCGATATTCTCGCTTGTAGTAGTTAGTATACGTCTAGGCCTTCAAATAACGCCGTTGCCGAACGCTGTGCGAACCAGCCTATTTAGTCGCAGTGACCGTGGGATCAACTGCTGCTTCTTGAATGTCACAGTAAATGTGACACGACTCTTTAATTTGGCTACTCAAGGACGCGTACTGTTTTATGTAGGTTGCTACTTCTTGGCCATGTGCGTGTTGCAGATTGATGAAATCCACCCTGTGACGGCAACACCACTGGCCGAGGAAAGACATAATAAAGAAGTGCGAAACGATAAGCCGCCCAAAAGAAAGGAAAAATAATGACAGTTTCGGCTCCGCATACGGGAGCCTTGTTCTCAACAAACCCCATAAGAGATATAACAGTACGTTTCAGCACTTGCCGGAACCAGCGAGTATACACTCTTGGAAGTACCCCGCCATTCAGATTCAGCGTGTGCGCCGTGGTCTGCATGTGCAAGGATTCTGGATGCAGGCGCGACGGAAGCTTCTTTCACTTGGCCAGAAGACGTGTAATAAATCAGTCAATATTGTACCGTGTAGTTTCCACATGTTCAGCAAGGGCACTCGAGACTACGTGCTGTTTTCTAACATCACACTCATGTTGTTTCACACATTCCATGAAGTCACGCGTGTCGCCGACATACTTGTTGTCATCGTCATCGCACATTTAGAGGCAAACTAGCCCGGATAATATTTCTATGGTGACCTGCCTTTTACGCTTGCTGACGCGTTACTTAGTTTGCGTGTTCGCACATGCGCATTTTTTTTTAATTTCAGATACTCTTGGCCTTCTTGGCCGTAGCAGGGTGGGTACAGCAAGTTTGCACATAGCGTAACAAATGTAAACACCTTACGAACGTAAATAGGACACGCAGCAATGAATGTAAGAAATACAATGCAAAACAAATAACCAAATACAAATCTAATTGACCAAGATGCCTGGTCTTGGTGGGTGTTCTTTTCGAGGATCTTCAATATGCATTTCCCCGGCCAGGTGGGTAGCAGTAAGGCGGTGCATTTCATCAACCTTCTCCTAAATACTATATTTTCCATGAGGCCTTCTCGGTCTTTTCGGGGCTGCCAGCTAGTGCCTTTTAACGTCGACAGACAGATTTCTATAGACAGCTTCTCTTGGCACATAGCTCAAATCAATAAAGTGAGTTTGGATAGGTGCGCTTCTTGCTATGGATATTGAGTATATTTATTTACGCAGTTTACTTAAGTATGGGACGTAAGCGAAAGTCTGCGTTCCGAATTTCAATAACCCTAACGTACTTCCGGGAAAAAGCTGTTTATCATCCGCTCACGCTCGGCTGTGCCCGACCACCATAAGAGTTAAACTGGGAACACTATCTATTGGTGTCGTCCACGTCGTGTCTGGTTAATTTTCGATAATCTTGAAAACTCAAATAGACTCGAACGACGCAAAACTTAAGCTCAGACTACTCGTCCGCTTGCCATCGCGTTCTCCCTCCAGGCCGCTGCTGTCTAGATGCCTCGGTAGCGATCGCTTCGTATTGCTAACGCCTGAAACCGCGCAAATTTAGACTTGACACGATCTCTCGGTCAAGCTGGTGTATGCCTCAGCCTTTTCGCGTAATGCAGCAGAGTCAGACTACCGTAGCCAGATCGAAGCACATGAGCATGAGCTCCCACTCCAGCCCTGTCGCGCACATAGCAGACGTTATGCACTACAGTTAGCCGCTACAGCTCCATGTAGCTGCATCTGCTGCGTAGCATAGCTGTTCCCCCAAAAGTTCTCGCTGGATCACAGAGGACAACCGTGTACTCTGACTGCTGTGTGTGGGTGACGGGGCATCACACGCATGGCGAGCTGGTGCCCCTGTTTAGCAGCAACACTTATATGGAACAGGTTATATGCTTCCCGAGTTGCACACATTGGAGGTGCTACGCCTTAATGTTCGAATCTCGTTACGTTAGGACCCTTTTAAAGGTGGCTCCGGAGTGAGGCATCTATTGTTAAGCCGATGTGCGCGCTGCCTTCGCACTATCATGGGCGAGCATAAAGACTACATTACGTTCAACCCTCAGGAATTGCACGACTGCCGTAGCAGTCACCAAAGTCAGCTATACACGCCAATCGAGGCCTAGAAGGAGCCGCTTGTAGCTATCTAGTACATTGAAGCACAGCAAAAAAAAGATGACAGACCGTACATAGAAGTGTACGCTGAAGGACAGCCTCGAAATTTGCACGCCTTAGGTTCAAAAAATAAAAAAGTAATGGTGTCTTCGAAAACGTCCAAAATCAAATTAAACTTCGTGTCATGGTTATGTTCACACGAGAGAAAGTGATATGGAGCACCCCGCTCCGCCGTAGCATTGTAAGGTATTGAAGAAATAGTGGGAGCACGGCGCAGGGGATCACAAGTGATCTCCGAATACCAATCACCATGTTAAGCTGAACCCATTGTAGTGTTTCTTCCTCCTAAGCTTTTCTGAAATAAAATATTTTAACGCCAAATCCCTTTCTCGGCGTTGACAAAAACGTTTGCAGGGTCCTTTTAAATCCCTTCGACCGCAGCAATTGCTTGCGAAATTTCCGGCGTTTTTCGGTGACAGTATTTGCCTGTGATTGTATGTCTATGTTCCTTTCTTTCTTTATCTCTACTTTGCTATCAGCTTACCTCCCCCTCCCCTCTCTCCACAGCGTAGGGTAGCAAACCGGATGCAACCGTGTGGTTAACCTCCCTGCCTTTCCCCTTTCTTTTCTCTCCCTCTCTCTCCGGCTTTTCTTTTTTTGCACACAGTTATCAAGTTATCAACAAATATTGGCCACTATGCTTCGTTTTAGGTAGAAGCCAGGGGCAGGGGTGTTCTGATAAGGAAATTCCCGCATGCGCGGGTATTTCTTTATCAATAAAACAGTTCGATCATCTCTGTTCGCGTTTAACGGACACCCTTCTAAATATCGAGCGTGGCCACAAGAGTGTCTGCATGTTGTTTACCCTGTTTGGTTCACGTTTTCTGAAAGTCTACACGTGTCCTATGACGTTTGGAGGAGCAGAAGTACGTCCGCGTTGACAGGCAATAAATCTGTCGTTGAAAGTTAGCCCTGTTTGTTTGTCTGATTTGCCTTTCCGTGTCTGTCTCGTTCTGTGCAAGAAGAATATATACATGCCCATGTAGCTACCTTCTGCGATTACATTGCTGAAAAATTATCCAGGAAACCAGCATATGTCTCCTAATAGTCATTGGAGGTTCGCCACTGCCTTTAACCTTGATCTCTTTCACCTTGATCTCTCGATCCTCTTTAGCGTGTGCTAAAGTGACTGTGATCTTCAACTTTGTTTCTTTAAGTGAAGTGCTACGGCTTCCAGGGGAAAACTGGTGCACGTTAATAGTTCATGAGTATATACAGTGTAAACATTTTCATTTCTAGAACACTTATTCTTAAAGTGGACGCCGTTTGTACCCGGTTTGTGAGGGGGCACCGCAGTTTAGGGAAGCGCGGTCGCGTGCTTTCGATGTTGGCGGAACCGCGCTCTTCTGCCACCCTTCTTGCGCGGCCTGTGGCCGCTTTTGTAATGACGTTTTTTTTTTTTTGTCAGTTGACTCCGTGAACACGGGGTCCCCATCGAAAGCTTCAGTGCATGCAGGCGATTGAATTAACAAAGATGGCCTCTGAACCAAACACAATATTTTTTTTTTTTTTTGGGGGGGGGGGGGGGGCGATGGTAACTTTCTACGCGTCCGGCTACAGCGGGATGGCTTCTGAGTTTCGTTCTATTGCAGCTACTGGACGCCTAATACATGGAGGCACCGGTATTTTTGTTCAGGCTTGTCGTAAGAAGCGAATGAACCGCAAATGCCAGGGCCCGGACCCTGTGACCCATGTGGAGTTCTTTATAGTGATGGCGTCTCTGTCATAAACTTTTCTTTCACACTAGCTATATGGAGCGCACATATTTTAAAAAAAAAACGAGAACGCTATCCTACGTGAATCCCGACTGCGAAAGATTTCTTTTTCTGGGCTGCGTGACAGTGCCCACAGACAGTTCATGCTTGCGCGCGTGCGTGTGCGTGTGTGTCGGGTTTTTATTTTCGCTTTATTTTAAATTTTTCTTATCCATCCCTCTCGCACTTATCGCATCCCCTTACCCGTCCCCCTATATAGGTAGTAACCGCAGATAATCTCTGGTTAACCTCCCTGTCTTTCCTTTGCCTTTCTCTCTACCTCTCTCTTCTGTTGCACAGACTATCATGAAGATTAGAATAAAAAAATACGGCTCGAGTTTTGAGAACTGTCGACTAATGCGTAACCGTTCTTTGGTTCCGCTGTTAGTTCGCTTTTGCTTACTTACTTTTCGTAGCTTATGCATGTCAACATACCCACCGCTTTTCCGATTCCAACAAATGCTGGCGCATTAGTAGATAATCCTAAGAATTTCGGTAGCATTTTGTTGCTCATCGTGCCTATCCTGCATAGACCAGATCATGCCACATATCAAAACGCTGGGATTGGAGGCGGTTCTTTAGACTATGTTTCAGAAATGGCCAAGACATCGGCTTGCTTGAGAACTGTATAGTGTTTAATGTCTGTAGCGTGAGCACTAAGAGATTGGATGTTGGAGGAAATCCGCGAAACCCCACCTTTTGCTCGGCCTCAGCTACGCACTGGTTAGCGTCACTGTCCGCGGTCTGAGGTCTCACTTTGTTCAACCGTTGCTTTTCAGAAACGAGAATCCCGTCCTTCCTTACTTTTGTGCGATGAAATCTGAAGATGTCCGCGACACTAGCGTGATATAGTAGTTCGGAGGTGGTTGCTCTTGAAGGAGTGACGGAGACAAATTACAGAGGTAGAACATCTTTTTAGGCTGCCAGTCATCTAATATTACACATCTATTATGCACTACCATCCCGGCAACCAATCAGCTATACCTTCTTTTTTTTATACTCTGCAAAGCAGGATTTCTTGCAAGCTCACGAGTATTCCAGAGAAGTAAGCTTTCAAGGGGCCCCACGATAACGGCTATATTTTCTTTTTATGGTTTTCCATTGATTTTCTATGAATTCTCAAACTTCCAATAATGTACATCTACACTGGTTTAACGATCGAATGCTCTAACTTCAACACTGACGCATTAAGTTGGCCGATAAAGGGTGTGGAACTTTTCGCGTTATGGACAGATTTTTCTGGGGAAATCGCCAAGCAATGTTTAAGCAGAAAAAGTGAAGAGTGCGCTTAAGCGAACAAAGCGGGGTTTGTTTTTCCACCTTTGCTAGCTATGCAGCTGATGTGTACGGTTAATTGCGGCTCTTATCAGTTGAGGCAAAAGAGTGATATGGGCCATGGAAGCGCACTTGCAGCCCTTTACAAAATAACTAAAACTCACAAAACGCAAGGATGTGCCCCTGTGCACTTGACTGGATGCACAATCATTTGTAGGCGATACATTGATTGTGTAGACCTGACGTTTATTTCGTACAGGTTCCAGTAAACTTTAATTACATCAGGAGCTACGCAGCTCCTGCCATTCAAGGACACTTTTCTTCCTCGTTCCGACTTTTTATAGTTCCTTTTACGAACCCATAGTTTAGGATAGCCAACCGCACGCTCATCTCGTTGACCTCCCTGCCTCTCCTTTCCTTGCTTTTTCTGTCTGAGAATGTAGTAGCCAAGACTGTTGTATCTTTTCCTACGGATCATGACCTCTGCTTTTTGAAAGACGGCAGCCCGACGTTCTTGAGCGGGTCGTGGTACAGCAGCTGCCTATATCTCACTTTGGTTTCGCGAAGGTTTATTTCGAGCACCCACTGGTTTACTGACTTGTAAACCCGTGGAAGGGACCCACGTACTCACGTTGCCATCAAAGGTTTGAGGAGTACATCCTCTCGTCTTGTTTCTCGTAGTATTGATCAGTCCGCATTTCAAGTCTCTATGAACGCGGAAGGCATGGGTGGCCTTGCACGTACTATAGAGCTTGTGATTGTGAACGTGATGCATGCTGCAACGCACTACTTCTCACGTTCAGTTACTTGCATGGACTTGCATTGAATCAGAAAGGCTTCATGCAGTACAACTGCGCCCTGAGAGGAGACATAAGCGTACAAAGTTCATTATACACCTTGGGGAGGCCAGACGTACGCTGAAAAAATGTGTCACCACTTGCACAAATTCAACAACGAACGACTGCAATCATTTTGTAAATTGTTGGCCCGACGCAAAGCTTTCTCTCGCATATAGCGAACTCCGCAAGGCATTCGCGCTCCTCCTCAGCAGCGCCAGCCACCCCGTTAAGGCACTGGCTCTCTACCAACGCTGTCGAGAAGTGAATGTTGGAGAATACTTTTGGGAGGCAATTGCAGGTGGAAGAGAGGTAATAAAGTACCTAGAATTGTACGATGTTCTCTTCATGAAATTTGAACAACGGACGAGCCTTTCTTCATGGAGGAACTTGAGGATGCTCTAGCCATTTGCAGGCATTCATCTACACCCCTTTAACCTTGAAGCACGAGAGCTCCTGCGGCGTCAACATAACGTTTCATGGAGTGACGGGGTTGCTCCCCTCGAATGGAGCGTAGCCGTCTTGTTCTAATCCTGAAGCAAGGAAAGTCTCCCCTTGAACTCACATCATAGCGGCCTGTTGCAATCGCCAGCTGTGTCGGCAAGTTGATCGAAAGGATGATTTCCTCGGGCTGCGAGTGGTTTCTAGAATATTGTAATGCAGCAGACGCGCCCCTGCGTATGTGCCGTCTGAAGAGGAAGACGAAGGGCCGTGCCGGGATCGCGAGCGAGCCCCGTGCTACGGACAGCCCTTGCAGTGCTTCGATTTATCTAGCGTTCCACACCGTTGTGAACGACAATAAACCTCATCGCATTTGGTGAAGGTTGCTGAGATCCTTCACCTCGTCCTGGAGGTCCGCACTCAAACCCTGCCAACAAGATCGCCCAGCACAATGCCTGATCCCGCATCCTCGTTGCCTGCACCCCCGGCTGCCACTGTCATCTGCGCCGGCGTCCCTCGTCAACGCGATCCACAAATTTTCATTGGGACCGCCGAACACGACGTGGAAAACTGGCTGTCATCGTACGAACGTGTAAGTGCCCATAACAGATGGGATGACCAGTCTAAGCTGACCCACGTGCCTTCCTACCTAGCCGACGTAGCCAAACTTTGGTTTTTTAACCACGAATCAGACTTTACGAGCTGGGCCGCGTTTAAGACTCTGCTGACGTCTTTGATCGCCAAGCTGTTCGTAAGCTATGCGCTGAACAGCGTCTACGCCAGCGCGCACAGCAGCCTGGAGAGACATTCCCCAGCTACATCGAGGATGTTCTCGATTTGTGCAAGCGGGTAAATCCCAGCTTGTCAGAGGATGACAAGATTAAACACATCCTCAAGGGCATCGAGGACAGCGCATTCCAGGTGTTGCTGGCCAAAATCCATACTAGCGTATCAGTCCTCGTTAACCTCTGCCAGAGCTTTGACGAGCTGCGCCGCCAACGTTCCATCGCCCGCCAGAACATTCAGCACGCCGATTCCGTCTCGAGCATCGCGGGTTCTACTGAAATAACCAACTCGGCACTCTCGCAGCATATTAAAGATTTTATTCGTGAAGAGGTGGCCAGGCAGCTCTCGCTGCTCCCTCACAGCGACGCACCTACGGCAGCTTTGCCTCCAACGCTGCAGCAAGCCATCCCAACTCAGATATCTGAAATGCTTCCTGCAGCTCCTACAACACCCCTACCCAATCCTGTGAGTGTGCCGCTGGCCCATACCACCTTTGCCACTCACCCTACGTCGCTGCCGCTCAGTTATGCAGCCGTGGTTGCGCGCCCACCTGCACAGACAGCTTCCTTTTCATCGCCCATGCATCCGGCTTCATTTCCAGTTGCCCGACCGTCACCACAGTTTTTGCGTCCCGCCGAGACGTGGCGCACTCAAAACAACCGGCCTAGCTGCTTCGCCTGCGGCATTGCTGGTCATGCAGCGAGCGCGCTTCTGTCGCCGCCGCGCCCCAACTGAGCGCACCAACTTTGACAAGCCCAACTACGCGCCACAATACGCCGCCCCACCTCCATTTTAACCGCCACGTCTCGACACTGACCGCCGGTCGGAAACTCGGCGCTCTCCTTCCCCTCGTCAGCGTTTGATTTCGCCCCTGCGTCGTCGAGTTCCCACTGAAGAGGGAAACTGACTGCTGCAGTTCCTGAGGCAAGAACTGCAAATACATCGACGTTCTCAAGACCTCAATCTTCGCCGCAAAATGTTATTAGCGTTTTTGTAGAGGGAGTACCCGCAGTCGCACTAGTCGATACCGGAGCAGCCGTTTCCGTCATTCATGAGAGCCTTTGCCGCAAGCTAAGAAAAGTGACTACAGTTCGCTCTGGCCTGGTGCTCGCCACTGCCAGCGCGCAGCGAATTCACCCTTCAGCTGTATGTACGGCCTGTGTCGCCATCAACGACGTTCTGTACATTATCCAGTGTTTCGTGCTACCATCTTGCTCTCACGACCTCATCCTTGGTTGGGATTTCCTGTCACGTCATCATGCTGTCATTGACTGCTCGCGTGCAGAAGTGTCGCTTTTACCGCTATGTGAATCACTGCCGACCAGCTCTCCTCACTTTGCCGACTAACTCACTGTTGATGCCGACACAACCATACCTCCTGAGTCGTCGGTGTCTGTTGTCTTGTCGTTTGATGCCACATCTGACGCCACTATGGTGTTCACGCCGTCCGATGTGTTTGCTCAACGCAAGGGCATTGTTCTTCCGTTTGCCGTGCTTACTGTAACATCTGGGTCAACTGTGATGCTGGTCACCAACTACTACCAGTACCCGGTCAGCCTACTGCGTGGAGAGACCGTAGGATAATTCCAGGCGGTCGACTACTTCGACGACCTTGATGTTCCTACCGACTCGCTCCGTCATGTTGACACCATCGCTTCGGTGTCCGGCTCATCACCTTCAGTGGTTTTTGACAACGCCATCGACCCTGCTCTTTCCCCACCTCATCGCCGCCAACTTCTCGCTCTCCTTCACCAGTTTGTCAACTCCTTCGACTGTAATCAGACGTCACTGGGCCGTGCCACCGGTGTTTCTCACACCATCGAAACCGGTTCCCACTCCCCCTTGCGACAGCGCCCGTATCGTGTCTCCACCGAAGAGCGCCGACTCATAACGGAGCAAGTGGACGACATGCTCAAACGTAGAGTCATCCGTCCCTCTCAAAGTCCTTGGTCTTCACCTGTCGTATTGGTGAGAAAAAAAGGTGGCTCCATACGCTTTTGTGTCGACTACAGACGCCTAAACAAGATAACGAGAAAAGACGTTTATCCACTGCCTCGAATTAATGACGCTCTCGATTGTTTACAAGGCGCAGAATACTTCAGTTCCTTGGATCTGCGCTCCGGGTACTGGCAAGTTCCAATGGCCGAGCATGACCGTCCGAAAACCGCATTCGTTACGCCCGATGGCCTCTACGAGTTTAATATCATGCCCTTCGGGTTGTGCTACGCGCCTGCTACTTTTGACCGTATGATCGACACCATCCTTCGCGGTCACAGATGGAATACCTGTTTATGTTACCTAGACGACATCGTCGTTTTCTCAACCGATTTTCCGACACACTTCGCTCGCCTGCATGACATTATGACCATATTAGGTCACGTTATCTCAAAAGACGGCGTCCTCCCGGACCCAGACAAGCTCCGCGCCGTAACCGACTTTCCTACGCCCACGACTATCAAACCCCTCAGAAGTTTTATTGCATTATGTTCCTATTTTCATCGCTTCATACGCAATTTCGCATCCATCATGGCAACTTTGACAAGTTTACTTTCCGCCAGTAACGGCATAGCAGCGTGGTCACCTGAATGTGATGAAGCGTTTCGGCAGTTACGCCACTTGTTGACCTCACCACCGATTCTTCGCCACTACGAACCTGATGCTCCCACAGAAGTCCATACTGACACCAGCGGAGTTGGCCTTGGCGCGGTCTTAGCGCAATGGAAAGCTGGCTATGATGAATACGTCGTCGCTTATGCGAGCCGTACTCTAAAGAAAGAAGAATTAAATTACTCCGTCACAGAAAAGGAGTGCCTAGCGATCATCTGGGCAGTAAGCAAGTTTAGCCCATACCTTTACGGCCGTTCTTTCGCCGTTGTTACTGATCACCATGCCCTTTGTTGGCTTTCTTCCTTGAAAGACCCGACTGGACGCTTGGGACGTTGGGCGCTTCGCTTGCAAGAGTACGACATGCGCGTCATGTACCGCTCCGGTCGCAAGCACTCCGACGCTGATGCGCTTTCTCGCTCTCCACTGACGCCTGATTTGGCGTCTTTGTCAGCTTCCTCGTCCAACCTGTCACCGTTCACCATCACTGACATGCTCACAGAGCAGCGCAAGGACCCAACCCCTGCAATGTTACTTGACTACCTTGGCGCTCCGTCTGACGTCCCTTCGACACGAGCACTGCGTCGCCAAGCAACGCACTTTTCCGTGCGGCACAACATTCTATATCGTCGCAATTACATGCCCGACGGACGCAAATGGCTCCTCGCTATACCTCGTCATATGCGCTCTGACGTCTGCACGTCTTTTCACTCTGATCCCCTAAGCGCCCATGCCGGCGTCCTCAAAACTTACACAAGGTTGCGTCAGCGTTATTATTGGAGAGGCATGTACAACTTTGTGCAAAAGTTCATTCAGTCTTGCACTACAAGCCAACAAGCCAAGACACCTACCCAGCGTTTCACAGGACCGTTGCAGCCGCTACCATGCCCGCCTCGTCCGTTCGACCACGTCGGCATCGACCTCTACGGCCCGTTTCCATGCAGCGGGCGTGGAAATCGGTGGATTATTGTCGGCGTAGTTCACCTTACTCGCTACGCTGAGACTGCAGCTCTGCCAGCGGCGACGGCCCGTGACGTGGTTTTTCCATTCTTCGCAATTTTGTTCTTCGCCACGGTGCTCCCCGAGAATTACTGAGTGATAGGGGCCGTGTCTTCCTGTCGGAGGGTATCCAAGCCCTTCTCGCTGAGTGCAGGATAATTCATCGCAAATCGACCGCGTACCATCCCCAGACCAGCGGTCTGACCGAGCGCTTCAATCGCACACTTGGCGACTTGTTGCGGATGTATATTTAATCCGACCACTGCAACTGGGACACCGTACTTCCCTTTGTTACGTTCGCGTACAACACAGCGACGCAAGTGACCACCGGCTTTTCCCCCTTTTTCTTTGTGTATGGCCGTGAGCCTTCATGCCCTTTGGACACCACACTGCCGTACCAACCTGACACTACAGAGTATACTCCGCTTTCCGAAGTCGCCAAATATGCTGAAGATTGCCGTCAGCTGGCACGTACCCTGACTAGTGAAACTCAAGAACGTCAAAAGACAAGACATGACCGTGATCATCAACCACCGCACAACTTTGCTCCTGGTTAGCTTGTGTGGCTTTGGATACCAGCCCAGATTCCTGGCCTTTCTTCCAAACTCCTGGCCCGTTATCACGGTCCATACCGTATCATCAAGGCCACTGCACCGGTAAACTACATCGTCGAGCCGCTCACCGTGTCACCAGACCTGCGCCGTCGTGGGCGCGAGACAGTACATGTCAACCGCCTGAAACCGTATTACGACCCGCTCATCTTTTCCGCGTACTGAGTCGCCAGGATGGCTACGTTTCGCTCCCGGGGCATTGTAATGAAGCAGACGCGCCCCTGCGTATGTGCCGTCTGAAGAGGAAGACGAAGGGCCGTGCCGTGATCGCGAGTGAGCCCCGTGCTACGGACGCCCGTGCCCGTTCGATCTCCGCCCCGGTGTGCCCAAGCTGGAACTTACTTGGTGGTTTGGCTGAGTTTTGGGTGGATTTGACCTAGTTATCTTCCTTATCTTCTTTTTGTAGGACTTTTCCGTGATTCAAACAACGCTGATGTCTAAAAACTCTCCTGGGCAAGGGCCCAGTCCTTGGTCAGCCTCCCTTTCCCCTGATGATTTGCCTTTGCAATCTTTCTTCCGCAGCGGTGTTAGCAGCATCCCTGTCGCGCTGGTGCCCTCGAACGGTGGATTCATCCGGCTGCACAACCCACAAGCTGTTCACGCCGAGCTCCAGGCCATGACGCGTCATTTCCAGATGATAAGCGATGTCCGACAATTTGGAAGAGGTGGGATAGTCTGTAGGTCATCAGATGCGACCTGTGTCGCAGACCTCCTAAAGTGTAAGACTTTCGCATCTGTCCCGGTGAGTGCGTTTATTCCTCCTCATCTAGCATGCACTAAAGGCATTGTCCGGGGCGTAGACTCTCGATTTAGCCCAACTGAGACTCTGGAGAAACTGTCTGATGCTGGCATCATAGCTATATACCGGTGTAACCGACTGGTAAATGGAGAAAAAGTTGCCACAGAATCATTTATTGCTACGTTTGCTGGCATGTCCTGCCCTTCTGAACTGAAAGAGTGGCCACTTATTTTTAGAGTGGAACCTCTCGCTTCCCGTCCACTTCAGTGTCGGATCTGTTGGTGTTTTGGCCATAGTGCTGGAGGCTGCAAATCAAATGGACGCTGTCGCGCCTGTGGTGCCGATCATTCTCCCAATGAGTGCAAAGCTGAAGCCGAAACTTGCTGCCTATGTGGAGGAAACCATGCGGCTGACTATGCAAACTGCTCGGCTAGAGCTAACGAAATACAGGTACTCGAAGTAATTGACAGGCGACGATGTTCGCGGCGAGAAGCTATTGCAGGCGTCAAGGAAAGAGCCTTTGGCTACGCTGGCGTCACTGCGAGGCAATCTACTTTACAGGAAGACAACTTGTCGAAACTCATTGAATCGGCCGTAGAAAAAGCAAGGACGAAGGCTGTGCAACATATTGTCACAAGTGTTACCGACTGTCTTTCCCAAGTGTTTACTGCGCAGATAACACAGCTATTGCAAACAACTGCAACACCAATCAGCATATCGATTGCTTGTGCTGCAGAACAGGTAGCCAGTTCAGTCCTAGTGCCGAGTACCACATCGGACCCAACATTTCTAGAATCTGATCCTTGTTCTTCGCGTCAGTCAGACTCGCAGGTCGACATGGAAACAGGTCATGATACCAGGCCGCAAAAAGGAACTGGGTCTGCAGTAACTGCTTCTTGTCCATATACCAAAAACAAAAAGGGTAATCCAATTTCTCATTCTGGCATCCAAGAAAGTTCATTGCGACGGTAGTCGCTGAAGTAACTATATCAATTAGATCATCACCATAGCTTCTTTAAAAGTGCTACAGTGGAACTGTCGCTCCCCGTTTTCTGCTTCAACAGACTTACATTGCTTAACAACTCATCTTAATCCTGACGTCATAATCTTACAAGAAACCTGGCTTACTCCAGAGAAAAATTTTCATGTTAAAGATTTTCGATCTTTTCGACTAGATCGCCTTTCACAAGGAGATGGCTTAATGATTTTGTTGTCATTTAAATTCTGTCATAAGGCGAAAATAGCTTTCAAGATAATGTCTCTGGAATGTGAAATTTTGGCAGTGCACCTTAGCATCCCATGCTACCGTACATTTTCTATTATAAATGCTTATTTCCCTACGGGCGTACACAGTACATACCAATTGGATAGTGCGCTTGCCAGCTGCAAAAATGAAGTAAGTCTTACTGGTGACTTCAACTCGCATCACGTGTCTTGGGGTTACAAAACAGATTCAGGTGGGACACGTCTGTGGAACTGGACCATAGATAAAAACCTTTCATGTCTTAATATCAGTGGACCTACATTCGTCCGCGGACAATCTCGCTCAGTGTTAGATTTGACGTTTTCTAGCACAAGTGTCACTGTGACATCTTGGACAACGATTGATTTCTGTACAAACAGTGATCATCTCCCGGTATACTTTGAAGTTGCATGCCCTTTAATATCAGTTGAACGACAAGGCAGAATCTTTGTGAATTGCAAAAAATTTAAAGACTGCTTGCGGTCCACCATTGCGTCACTAAGTAATAGTAATGACGAAGAAATTGGCTTGAATATTTGTTCAGCATTGCAGACGTCTCAACAAAAGTCTGAATTTGTAATTGAGACAGCTAAGAGTTCCTCATCTAGTCCCTGGTGGAACAGCGAGGGCACACGAGTTTATAGAAGCAGGAAAGCTGCTTGGAAAAAACTTCTACATAATCAGAGCCCACAAAATTGGAAAGATTATCAATTTATTTCGGCATCCTTCACACGTACTATTAAACATGCAAAAGATGAGTACGATAAAAACCATTTTGATTATCTATCTAAATCCAAAAACAAACGTGCTTTATTTAATTACCTTCGTTTTAGAAACAAACTCCCAATGAGCGTTAATGTAGACTCAATCGTCTATACCTCACAGGAAATGCAGGAGTCCTTAGAACTACTGGCTAAAGGAGTGGAGAGTCGGTTCGCAACGCGCCTCCAAACTTCTGCTTTTTCTCCTGCATTCTCGGGCTACAAGGAGATATCCCATTCGGAAGTAGCAAAGGTTATGCTACAATTGCCAACTACAGCGCCTGGCCCGGACGGCATAACAAATGCAATGTTAAAGATTTTCTTTCAAGAAGCTCCACGTGAGCTTCTGAAGTTGCTAAACTACTCTGTTAGTAACGCATGGATTCCACAAGATTGGAAGATCGCCAAAATTATTCCGTTACTTAAAAAAACAAGGGGCAGGGTATACTATCGACATCAGACCAATCGCGCTGACTTCAAACACAGCGAAACTTATTGAAAGAGTGCTTCTCGGACATATATTAGAGTTTATTGACGACAATCGATCGTTGAGTCCGTGTCAAATTGAATTTCGATCTGGCTATTCAATATGGCAGGCGCATGTAGACCTTGAAAGTCGCATTAACATCGCCAGACAGAAAAAACAATACGCGGCTCTAGTTACCTTAGATATATGTAAAGCCTATGACAGCATTGAACATACAATTTTAATGAATCGGTTACACAGCCATTGCTTTCCAGGCTATATTGTAGCATGGGTGCATGAATTTTTAAAAGACAGGGAGTTCTATTGCTTTCGAAGCGGCTATTCTTCCAGTAAATATAAGCGAACAAGAGGTGTGCCTCAGGGACCGGTACTTTCACCAGTATTATTTAATATTTTACTGAGCGGAATCCCCGTTCACCCAGCTGTCAGTACATACGTTTATGCTGATGACATTGGCTTGTTTGGTATGGCTAGCAACATATACTCTCTTTACGAAATACTGCAGTCGTATCTCAGGGAACTGGAAGGCTGGCCGGATAGCTTACACTTCAACCTGAATGCTAATAAGTGTGCTATCCTTGTTTTTCCTGTTAAAGACCCAGTATACATATCGCTTAACTATCATCTCGAAGAAATCGCAGGAGTCACTAAAATACCTTGGAGTTATTTACAACGGAAATCTTAACTGGCGGCCGCATATTGAATATATTGCGACAAAAGGAGCTCGTTCAATGGGCATTTTGCGCAAGCTGAGCAATCCGGAGAACAGGTATGCGAAGAAAATCCCTCCTGATGGTATATAAGATGTATGCTCGTCCGGTGTTAGAATTTGGATGCGTTTTATTCTCCGGTGTTCCAGCATACAAGCTTCGGCCGCTAGTTTTGTTGGAACGAGAGGCGCTACGTCTGTGCTTAGGCCTCCCAAAATACGTTTCGAATGCCGCATTATACCTGGAGGCAAGAATTCCACCCATAATATGCCGATTTCGCCTTCTGACAGTTCAGACTTTCCTAAGGCTATATAAATCCCCATTAAACCGCCTTCAAATTATTTTCCTCTCTCATCCAGAATTATTTTTTCCTATTCATTGGCCCAGGTTTCATGGACCGCAGATTATATTTGTGCAAACATTACTTGAACCACTAAACGTACAAATTCGCGAGGTGCTTCATGATAATACGCATTCAAATTACCCAGAGATCAGGTTCGATGATATTTTCCCAAACCACGCGAAACTACTCCCTTACGGCATCTTAAACGCCATGTTGCAAGACCACCTAAGCAGCCTAGAAACAAACGTTATCATTGCAACAGATGCCTCACAGTGCGAGGAAAAAGCCGGCATTGAAATATTTTGTCCTGCACTCGACTGGTCTTTTTTTTTAAGGTTGCCTGATATTGTGCCTATTTTTCTGGCCGAGTTGTTAGCAGTAATCCTAGCTTTACGTAAATTAGACCCAATTATTACAACGGCTGCCATTCTGACTGACTCCCTTTCAGTATGCTCTTGCCTCACCGCAACTAATGAGTCACCCATGCTAAGACTATTCCACTTACTAGTTCCAGCCCATGTGCAATGTGTTCATTCGATTTGGGTGCCAGGGCATGAAGGTTTGTTTTTTAATGAAACTGCTGGTTCACTGGCAAATGCATCATTATCCGGCCCTGTTCTTCCTATTCTACCAGTGACAGTGATCACGGCGGCAAGATTTCGGATGCGATCAATAAGACTAGCCTTATCAAACCCACATCTGACTGCTTCTCCAGAGTATACGCACCTGGCATTTCCCTGGCATAGCGAATCCTGTGACACAAAGACGCTTGAGGTCTGCCTCACCAAATTACGCTGCCGCATACCCTCACTGAATTTCTATTTACACAGGTCGGGTTTGGTTCCCTCCCCCCTCTGCTCTTTTTGTAATGAGGAAGAGACGATACAGCACTTTCTTCTATCTTGTCACCGCTTTACTACGGTTAGAAAAAAGTGGTTGGAAATACCTTTTCGAAGAATTGGCCTGGACTTGACAGAACCTGCAATTCTTTCGTTCGGAGCGTCCACTTTCGAATTCAGCCACAAGGATGCATGCTTCGCTGTCCGAACATTTCTTACGGAATCTAAACGGACGCCCTGCTAAATTCCTTTCTTTTTATTTTTACTTTTAAATAATTATTACTCATTCAATATGACCTTCCTGATTTTATTTAACAGTGAATTCTGCGCTATTCATTGCTATTTCAATAGCTATTAGGAAACTTATGCTCCGTAATAATTTCGAATAATCCACCCATTTCTTGGTCAATCCCCCATCGTGGGTAGGCGCCACACGCATCACAGGCTACAACAACAACAACAACAGCCCTTGCAGTGCTTTGATTTATCTAGCGTTCCACACCGTTGTGAGCGACAATGAACCTCATCGCAATAATAATATATTCATGCAGATGCGATGACAGGCTTTCGACGTGGCCGTTCGTCGGTCGACGACGTAAATTCATTTTGCGTCTTCAATTCAACAACTGAAATAATGAAAACGCATCTCCGTTACGCTATCTTCAGACGTAATGAGCGCTTACGATACTGTTTCTCAGGAAGGCATCTTTCACGCATCCTCGCTTCACGAGTAACTCGCCTGCAGGTTCACGGAAGATTACAGAAGGCTGCAACGCTCACGTCTGCTTACTTTAAAAAACAGCGTCTCGGCGTCTTGACAGGAAAATGCGCATTAGTCACATTTATTCGAAAATCGACAACTAGATTCCCCGCGTCTATTATTGGCCAGCCTATCTGATAGAAGAGAACCCATTGATCTTTAGGAATCATTGTCGACCGCGATCTGTTCCGGAGACCCCATCCATCCTACCCATGAAAGGGACACCTCTGGATCACTCACTGTTTAAAAGTAATCGCTAGAAAAACATGGGGACCATCGATATGTTCCATGCTTACCCTGTACAATGCGCTGGGTGTCTGGGCTTAAGCGTTACAGCACTCCGGGGTTGTCAAGCACCATGAAGACAAGTTTCAGAGTGCTTGGAAGGATGCACATTGAAGTGCTTAGAACTTCTTCTGGAGTACCACGACGTGCTTCAAGAACCGCAAATATTGGCATCGACTGAGAACATTCAATCAGTACATATATCGCCACAGACTCCCTTAGAAATAAGTTCTGACATGTTTCCCGAGTCCAGTCTCAATGCGTTCCTTCTCTCGAAAAAAGTAGACCAGTGGCAACTTTTTACGGCAAGTGCAGCTTTTCAATCCAGGAATAGTAAAGAAGCCTGACTACCGAACTTGCGTCCTGAATGAAGTCGCAGTACATCTACTGCATGATTCCTACACCATTCGAGTTCACACTTACACCGATAGCTCTTCGACTCTAACCAGCTCTACTGGTGAGGTAGTCATGTCATCTATGTCAATCTGCAAGAAGTTCAGTATCAGCCATGTCACAACGTCCACAGTGTCCGAACAGCTCGCCCTAAGCAGCGCAGGGGTTCATGTGCATAAACAAAAAAAAATCTGTGGGCTTTATTCTGTGACTCAAAGGCAGTCCTGCAATCACTGTTATCAGCTCAGGTTTTCAGCCCAAATCAACAATTCGTAACAGAATACGATTACGCTGCTACCAAGCGATGAGCAGAGGCCACGACAGTGTACTTCTCTGGCTACCTTTGCACTGCCACATTACTGGCAAAGAAAGTACCGACGAAAATTCCCGTGAGGCACATCATGTACGTGCAAGTTACTTGATGCCAATGTCAGGAGCTAATGCACCGTGTCTCCTAAGCGAACTCTAATAAAATGGAATGTATTGGAGTACGCTAACCGGCCCCTATAAGCCATGGACCCACATATGAGATTACTAATATTATCCGCTTTTTCTGTTTACCTGGTAGACCCTTACGAGTTAACAGCAAAAGCTTTCTTTTTCGCGGTCGCAGTGCATGCTGGCGCTGACTTTGGAGCCCTTGCTGACTTATTTCCTGGGAAGACCTTCAGTCACTACCGTTGCTCTGAGACAGCAGTTGGTAGAATTATTTATCAAGGCCGAATTTAACGAAGCCAACTTCCCACAAACAAAAAACAGAAAGTGTTTTTTTTTTATTGCAGAGATTTGATATTGAGTACGGAGTTTCTGGCTAGATGTCTTCTAACAACACTGAGTGGCTGGCAGCAGGCATCATTCATTTGTTGGTACAAAGTAGGAACACAAGACGCGTAGGAAAAAAGTTGACATGCGACTTTCTTTCCTTTGAGACTAGAACAAGCACGTTGAGAGATGAAAATTGGATGATAGGTGACCGATGAACGATGGGCGATACCACACGTTATGTAAAGAAAGTGAAGGGTGCGCCTATAGATCGCATATGACGAGAGCTGCCGGCAGAAACAAACGCACCAGTGAACACAAGTGAAATTGCGTAAACCTCAATTTCAGTTTTCTGCATTGTGCTTTCCCATTATTTCTGAAGAGTTCCTGCCGAGCACTTTTTCTTATGTGATTTTGCTTTTTACCGATGTTATTTGCACTTTTGTATTGAAGATAAATATTTTTTGGGGTATTTATAAGTACTGTCAATAAAGTTTTAAGGGCGCGTGGAACCGGCGACATGGTATCAACCCTTTTATATTGTTTACTGCTTTCGCATATTGGCCTCATGGACGTCTTTGTGTCACCCTGCACTTCGGCATCAGCGTACGTAGGCGGCGAAGCCCAACTGGAAGTGAACTGCGATGGACTACCTTTTACGTGGCTCTGGGACCAACAGACGTGCCCGGAGATCGCCGAATCTGACTTCTTCCCACTTCACGAATGGCAACTGTGTGCCCTGGGAAACGCTGGCGGTATTCTTCAGCTACAAAAGCCTCGAAGCGGCACTCCGATTTCGGGGCGTGGAACCGGCGACATGGCATGAACCCTTATATATTGTTTACTGCTTTCGCAGGTTGGTCACAAGCACTATTCTTCGATAAATGTACATATTGCTTTGCCGGTTCCACCCCAAACTCTGTTTTTCTTGTGTTCAAAGCAGTGTGTTTCTTTGAAGTCGCGCAAGGTGCTCGTACGACGTCAGTTTGTTGTTTGGAGGCGTTCCGCTTTCTATTTACTGATTTTGCTACTCTGTGGAGGTGATATAGAGCCGAACCCAGGGCCCGATACTGCACAGTTTGAACGAATACTTGAAGGCGAAAACACAATATTGAAGAAGCTGTCAGCAATGGAGAACAAGTTCGCTGCTGAAATAGAAGAACTGAAGGCACGTATTGTGTCATTAGAAGAAACAATCACAGGAGTGGCTGATATTCGTTCTTCACTTGCTAACGTTGAGGCACAGCAGCGTCAGAATCAGGCAACATTGTCGACTTTTCGTTCAAAAATTGACGATATTGAGAATCGTCAAAGGCGAGATAATCTATTCTTTATGGTTTTCGAGATAGTGATACTGGCGAAAAGGCAACTAAATCAAGTGAACTTGTCGCAAACCTGTGCCACACTAAATCGGAACTTAATGATGTTGGAATTGAGCGCACTCACAGGATAGGAACCTATCGAGCAGATAAAGCACGCCCTATTGTAGTGAAGTTTTCCTCTTTCAAAGGACGCCAACAAGCGTTAAATAATGCACGCAAGTTAAAGGGCACGAACTACCGTATTTCCGAAGATTTTCACACGTGGTGAGGGATAAAAGAAGCCGTTTATGGAATTTTGTGAAACAGAATCGGCAAGAAGGTATAAAAACAGTACTAAAGTTTGATAGATTGTACATGGGCAACAAACGCTATCAGATTGATAGCGTGACCAACAAAGTGAAGCAGATGTGACCATCACCAGTGGCTAACATAAACGAAATGCTCAGCGTTTTGGTGATAAACTGCAGGAGCATAAGAAATAAAGTCGATTCTTTCCATATCCCTCTTAGATGAGTTGAGCCGTCAATAGTTATTGGCACTGAGTCATGGTTGGACTCGAGCGTCTTAAATTCTGAAGTTTTTACAGATCGCTATCGTTGTTTCAGACGCGATCGAGGAGCAAGAGGGGGAGGGGTATTTATTCTTGTTCACTCATGCTTATCGTGTGTACCACTGGAAGGTTCTACAGTTGACCTTGAGTCTGTTTTTTGCAAAGTGAGGCTATCTAATGGGAAATGTCTAGTTATTAAATCATATTACCGTCCTCCCGGAACATCATACGACCAGTCTCTTCAGCTGTCTGCTTTCCTTGATACGCTTGAGAACGATATCATAATACTAGGGGGAGATATTAATCTTCCGGGTATAGACTGGTCGTGCGATGACCATGTAGCGCCGGTCACTGTCCACGTGTACTCTGCATTTTTTGATGTCGTCTGTGATTTTGCGTTTCAACAGTACATTCGTGATGCATCACGGAGCGACGGCACAGGTCACGTACTTGATTTGCTCTTATGTAATGTCCCGAACATATTAACAAATGTGAATGTACTTCCCGGCTTCAGTGACCATTGTGTTTTTACTGCTGGTATAAACGTTAATATGTGTCCGTGCCGAAGAAGGAACCCAGAAAGATTTACGTGTATAAGAGGGCTGATTTTGGGGCTCTAATTTCGGCGTTTGAGTCATATTTTCCTACCTTTGATGCAATAGTTGATGAATTGAGCATTGAAGAAATATGGAAGCTGTTTATAGACAAGTTGTTTGAATTGCGCGATATACTTGTTCCAACTCATGTTATCTCATCAAAACGATCAAAGGATAAGCCTTGGCTTAATCATCTGCTGCGCACACTAATATGAAAAATTAGGAGAGCTGCTCTCAAGTTTCGGAGAGAGAAGTCCCCGAATACTTGGTTAGAACTAAAATGCTTGGAAAAAAGCTTTCAGAATCTTGCGGAGCAGGCCAAGCATACTTATTTCGAAAACGTTGGTGTAAAGTTACACAGAGATTCCAGAGAGTTCTGGATATTTGTTAGGTGTAATGGTAAAGAAAACAATTCTATCCCCCCTTTAACGAGCTCTGAAACCATAATTGATGCTGATGAAAACAAAGTGAAACTTTTTAGTGATTTTTTCTTGTCAGTGTTTAGACCAAAGCGTTCTCGCACTCTTAATTTGATCTACCAAATAGACATTAAACAAATGCCTGAGGCTATATTTGGTGTAGAAGGTTTGCGTAAGTTACTGCAGGAGATGAAGCCGACGACCGCTTGTGGTTGTGATAATATTCCGGCAGCGATTCTTAAGAACTGCTCTGGAATATTGTGTTTTTACTTTTCTCGGTTATTTACGAAGTGTTTATCTGAGTCTTGTTTACCGCGTGATTGGAAGCTGGCACGGGTTGTACCCATTTACAAAGGCGGATCGAGAAGTGCCGTTGATAACTACAGACCGGTATCTTTAACAAGTATCACGGGCAAGTTAATGAAACACATAATTTATACTTCAATCATGTCGCATTTAGTTAAGCACAATATTCTAAGCTCTACTCAGCATGGTTTTCTACAAGGTTTTTTATGCTCTACACAGTTAGAATTCTTTCGTGATCTGGCCTCGGCAATAGACACAACCAAAATAATAGACTGCATATTTCTAGATTTCAAAAAAGGTTTTGATGTCGTTGCACATGGTCTTCACATCTCAAAACTTAAGGCCTACAAATTGGACCATAGTGTCATAGCTTGGATTGCCCAATATCTTAGTACAAGAGAGCAGTCAGTGGTGCTCAATGGTTTTTCTTCTGTATATGTTTCAGTTACCTCAGGTGTTCCTCAGGGATCAGGTTTAGGTCCCCTTTTATTTCTACTCTTTATTAACGATATTGACAGTGATATTACGTCTTCATTTAGAATGTTTGCGGATGACAGTGTTATTATTACAGACTGATTTAGACCTTGTAGGAACGTGGTGCAATACGTGGGAATTGCCACTAAATTTTGAAAAATGTGTTCACGTCACCTTTTCAAGAAAGCGTGCATTTCAGTCATGCACTTATACCTTGAGTAATATGGCATTAAAAAACCTTGACGAATACAAATATTTAGCAATTTTAATGACGTCTGACTTAATATGGAACAGGCACATTACGCAAATTAAAAATAAGGCAATAGGTTCATTGGGTTTCCTCCGCCGTAACTTCAGTCAAATACCGAATAAATTAAAACAGCAATTGTATTACACTTACGTTCGTAGTTTACTTGATTACGGTTGTAATCGTTGGGATCCGTACACGGCTGTTCTTTCAGAACAGCTTGAAAGAGTGCAGAATAGAGCAGCTAGGTTTGTTCTTAGTGACTATAGTAGGAAATTAAGTATGACCGAAAGTAAAATTAAAAGATTTAAAAAGCACTAAAAGACCGGAAGCATTAAAAGACCGGCGAGAAAACCTGAGGTTGAAATTTTTTCACGCTGTTTATTATTCAAAAACAGGGATCGAGAGAGAAAGATATATTAAGTCGCCTACTTATACGTCGTTGAGACGCGACCATGCGCTGAAAGTCCGCGAGTTTCCTTACAAGGGTGACGTCTTTAGTTATTCTTTTTTTGTTCGGTCTGTCAGAGAATGGAATGCTCTTTCGCCTGACATTGTTAATATTGAAAACAATGATGCGTTTTATCGCGCTTTATGAATGTGATTACTTGTTCCTTCCTTTAAAATGTAATCCCCCCAGCTGTAATGCCCGCATGGGTGATGCAGGTATCTAATAAATAAATAAATAAATAAATAAATAAATAAATAAATAAATAAATAAATAAAGCGAGGTATGCTCCACAGCTGAATGGAACATCTTTCGATATCGGCGTTCACCAGGCACTCTATATTAGAGCACGTAATTTTAAGTTGCACACACCGGGCGATAGTTAACTGGAAATTGTACTGAAGTCTGTAGTAGGAGAGATGTGCGAATATTCAAATGTTTACAATAATGAACAGGATGTGTTTTCAATAGAATACATATAACTAAAGGGCAAAAAATATTGCCATCTTCCTGGATGTAGCACGACGCTACAAAGTAACCCCTACAGGTTTCGCGTATGGGTTTCCTTTCTACCTTCGTAATATATAAGGGTTGATAACAACTCTTCCCTTTCAACTCTTCCTCGAAGTTGCGGGATTCCGCTGAACGAATCTGCCATATTCCGTGTCCGTGCTTCGCGTCGTCATTTATTTCGCCTTTGCTCTGATACCGGCTAGCCTCATGGCTAGCTCAGATGGATGTTAGAGCGCTCGCGCCGGAAAGGCGTTCGCGCTGGGTTCGAATCCAGGACCAGGGTGAATTTTTTCTCAACTGCGAAACGTTCTTTCTGTGAAGCCCGCATAGGCTTGCTTTGTAGATTCAACGTGCATTCGGTTGGACGCCAATTTTTTTTCCTTTCATGATACTTCCTCCAGTTTACGTTATTACCCTGACCTGATTTGCCAGAATAGTCGTTATTCGGGATTGCCAATTCTTATAATTTCCAAGCATTTTAAACCGGCAACTGTTCACACTCCAACATTAAATTGGAGCAAAAGTACCCTAGCATTTGTCCCATGGGCATTGTAAAGGATAAAACCATGAGTACGTGCTGGAGGAAGCATTGCCACTCAGGGAGTCTTACGTTGCCATATATGAAGTAATTATTCGCAATCGCAGAACAATATTGCTTATGCGAACAGCATATTTATTTTTCCAATTATTTTGCACTTCTGTTTTAATAAAGTACACTTCATAACGTGCATCGTAATGTGGAAAAAATATGTGTAGTGTTACGCACAAAATCACGATCTGTTTTTGAGCCACGTTAGAGTATGAGACCCAGAATAATTTTCGACCTCGTGAAGTTCCTCACCTCGCAGCGATCCTTGCAGACTCGAATGTTTATGCATTTCACCCGCATCATAAATCAACCGCCACAAATGGGACGGAAATGTTGAAATCCACCTCAACAGCTAAATAACATTTAATCTACAACGGCTAGTTTTAATGACAGAGACACGCTTATGCCAAATGCCAAGATAATCATTTGATGCGTTTGGCATCATTACGGCTCATGACGCGCTTACAGGGTTCTGTTTCTTTGTTCGTGTGTTCAACCGTATCCCCGGCATCTTGGGTGACTGCAATATGTTCAGTACTTTAGTGTTCCTCTTTCACGCTGATTGAGTCCCTGTGTGTTTCGCACTGGTATGTAGCACTGCGTACGTGACGCTGTTAAATGAAGATATTATAGACCAACTTGAGTCCCTCTGTTTGTGTCCCTGTCGCTAGGAGTGTGGCTGTTTACTGAGGCTTTTTTACGCTAGCTTGGGTAACTGAGGGCTTGCTACTACGTGTACCCAGTTAAAAAATATCCTTTAAAATTTATTCGGTGCTCGGCGGAATAGAATGCTCGCCTCGCGGGAAGTTCTTGGCGGCGCCACTAGATGTCGCAGCGTGTGCAGATTGAAGTGCAAGAGGAGTTCAGCCGCACGCATGTGTTTTGGCGTTTACGATGCGGTGGGTCGGTGCTTCGCTTCAATGGTAATCGCCGCGACGTCGACAGTCATCGTGCCACGGCGTCGGCCGGAATATAATTCGGGAAAGTGGCTGTTGAATATTTGACAAATTATTTAAAAGCATTATATAATGGATTTGGTTTGGTTCCGGCCACAATAAATATTAAGTAGACTCTGATTTGAAAATTACTGCCCACGCGCCTCCATTTGGTATCACCAGATCAGTAACCAGCGATGGGCTTACAGGTTTTCGTGAAATATCTAGAGCATATTGGTGGAAAGAATTCGGGGAGTTTCGTCCCCGAAGGTGACGTATGCTTTGGATGAGGTTTAAAATATTTGCACAAGAACCACTCCTATGTTTTTTTTTTTTTTTCTGCCTACATGCACCAAAATCTTGAAATGGCTCTTTTACAGCTGGAGTGGGCGAAAATGCGAAGGTAAACACGGTAAACATGCTCGGAGCACAGCATCTCCCTGATTGGACCAGTACATGTCCATATTAGGTGGTGTTTTGCCCACTGAAGCGATGAAGTTAAGTGAATGCACCGTCACATTGCTCTCCCCTGGCTTACGCGAAGCCGAAGGAGCATTCTTTCTATCGCTACTGGCATGATCGCTTTGCGCACACGCACACTATCGCTCTGAGCACTTGTACAGAAACCACAGCGTCATGCATGTACTCACCTGCACGTAATGCAAAGTAAACGTATAGCTAAATTAGTGTAAAGCTTTTAGTGCGATATTAGTTATATGGACAGACGAAGCGCATTTCTAGCTTCACCTTGAGGTTCCGCATAGAGCAAGCGAGATAACACCGTCGCTGCGCTCCCTACACAGTATGTGCGAGTGAAAGCTTGTGAGGGAATTTGACGATGGCGGCTCAATCTCGTCCACGCCGATGGGAGGAAATCGTGGAGGGATCACGCCGTCTTCGGTCACGTGACACGTTCCCAATGTTGCGAGGTACTGGGGGAAGGCTGTTCGGTTTCCTACTCTCGCTGCAGATGTGTTATTTGGCGGCTGCGCTCGGCCGTATGTCGAGCGCGATCTGCGTTGGGGGCTGTGTCTAAGCGCGTGTACGGCGCATTGTGCGTGATGTGTGTTCTCGGTGCTCACATTGCGTTGCACTCATACATAACACGAAACTCACCTTGCTCGCTGCTGCTGCTGCCGCATTTCCTCACGCCAGCATTTTGACATCGGCTGTGATGCGTTAATGTTTATTGTTCGCGCTGGCACCCGGCTTGTTAATTTTGTTAGCAAGCGAACGTTTACAAGTTGCTACTGACGATAAATGTGCTATCCTGACTTCATACGACTGCCTGGTAATTTGCTATCGCAATCGATGCTTCAAATTTCGGGCGAAACTGCAATTTTTTTCGCGTGGACTAATATTATGGTTTCCGGTCACTCTCACCTTGTGCACTAACCAGATATGACTTCTGCATATTCAATGGCGATGCTCAACACACACACAACTATTCAAGGTACCTTCAATACTACGCACACCTCGCCACCGCTTTCAGTGATTCGCCTCCGCACAAAAGCGCTTTTCTCTTGAATTTTTCTCGTGTCGAGCGAGAATGATGGAGCAGCAATGCAACCGGTGGCAGGCCAAGCGTGAGTTGACAAACGCCGAAATAGTCGGCAAGCGCCGGGTAGGAGCTAAACTACAGCTGGAAAAAGCCGCGGGCAATGCGTGTCCAGGAGATTCCCGTGGAACGTGCCCTGTGGCTTGCGACAATGCGAGTGTCAGGCAAGCCGGAATTGCCTAAGAACTCCAGGACAAACCCTTGCAGGTAAGGCGCCTTCACGAAGTGAAACGTCCCTATAATTTTTTCGTTTAATAATGATTTAAACCTCGATATTGTCCCGATAGAAGTACGGTGAAGGACACAGTAGCAATAAGTGCGAGTCGCGATACCTAGTCTTTATTGGGTGAACCAGTTCCCGAAAAACAGAATGCTAATGCTGAACACATGCGTTGATCAAGGAAAAACTGATCTGCGGCTCAAGCGCTTAGGCCGTTTATATACGACTCGTCGAATATACAACGTAATCGCATGTGCTCGAGCACCTTCCCGAATGTAGAATACTAGAAGCGTCACGCATGCAAGTTGATAACAAGAACTCATCAGATACTATGAGGCACAGACACTATCAGCGAGAATGACAGAATTTTCTGATACAAGCTCGTCACGCACCAAGCGACAATTTAAAATTTTGTAGCCGGTGAAACGCGTTCACTGGAAAATGTAGCCGTGTCAACGTCCCCATCCTAAGGAGCATCGTCCGGATGTTATGAGCACCAGACGAGAGCAAAAAAAAAAATGAATAGAAAACAACTCGCAGTGAAGAACACTAGCAAGGCAACGTAGTCCCAGAGTTCGTTAGGTGTGGTCGAACGGCTAAAGGCGCACAACATAGATGAGTTAGAGGGTTGAGCGGCACGGCTCAATTGCGTTCCCCCGGGATACCTCAGTCCTGTGCGCATATTAGTCGAATTTTCTTAGAGACTTCGAAATAACATACCTTTTTACTATATCTACGTCTGCTTGTCCGAGTGACGTTCAACAACACAGTAAGAACAACCGTGTGCCACGAAACACTCAATTGAGCGAACGTGAACACACAAAACAAAATGAATTCGGGCCGACGGTACCGAGCACATGCGTAGATCGCCCAGGAAGTGATTTACGGTCGCATATCCCTACATGATTCATCGAAGATTCCTGAGTAATCGTTGGTGCTTGCATGCATTTCAGAATGCACAAGTGTATTCGCGTTACGCGTGCAATTTGACTGCACAAAGTTCGACTACATAGAAAAAATATACAATCGACGAGAATGACACCACGTTCTTATACGCGCTGAACCATCATGCGCTAAGGGGTAACTTAACATTTGTTACCTGCTGATACGCATTCACTGGAAAAAATATATACAAGTACGCCTGTCAATATGCCTAAAAACTGCATCTCAAATTTCCTCTTATTGCTCGCACAGATGCGTTTGTCACATCAGGCTAAAAGTTTGTACAGCTGTAACTAGAGAACACTGCGAGTCATAGCAGATGGCTTCCAACTGAATAAACGACTGCCCTTTAAAACTTTACACAAAAACAACTAAATATTTTTTGTAGCGGGAGGGCATACGATTTCGTCAAGCTCTTAATTATTTAAATATATTGCAGTCGCACTACTGTCATCAGCTTAGTCGATGGTATACAAGAAATAATTTCGGTTTGAATACGAGAGCCAAAGTGAGCCAAATCAGTCCATTTAAAAATTTAAAAATAAGATTATTAGCTTAGAAATCAAAATAAACTTAAAAAATATAAAAGAACAAAATTTTACCATGAGTACAATGTCTCCATATATTGTCGTAAAAGCTGTGTCTGGAAGGCAACAGGCCGTAAACGCCTTAATAAATGACAGAGATAACTTGTCAGTTGCCTAGAAAACAGCGCCTCCTTTTTAAATGCTTTCCAATGAAAGAAGTTCCCTTCTATTCACACTGAAAAATCACGGTGCAGAGGCTCCATTAGAGCTTGTTTACTGGCCCATTTTCAAGACGACTAAAAAAAATCTCCAATGCAACGGGGAGTCAAGGATCTTGTGCGGGCATTTAGACCTACTTACACAAAACACAAACTTGCAGCCCATGAGGGTTTGTCCTGAAATAATTTTGCTAAAGCAAATAAGTTTGCTACCAGTACATGAAGTTATGCAAACAGTAAACGCTAGCCAGGGTATGCTATATACTTCCACATTGAAGCACCCCGAATAATTCTGGCAACGGTGTCTTGTCTAGTTATTTGGAGAAACCAGGTGGCATCGTTCACATCATGCACTTCACTCAACCATGTTAAAGGTCGAAAGAAGCTGGTCTCTGCACAGGATGCGTTTCATTAGTTTCTCACTCCTCTGAAAGTATGTCGGCACTGTTTCCCTGCACGACCTTACTTTCATGTTCTCATGCAAAAGCTGCGGGTGATTTACTTAACTTGCGCATTCGTGAGAATACTACCGCTTCACACACCTATGCATCAAGAGGTGAGTAATCAGTAGAACCTCGTCTAGAAATGCATTGGCACATAATTGGCACGCATTATTCTGGCACAAATGTTCATCGAGGGTATCTTTCTCTGTGAAACGAAATCCACACTGAGTACGCTCATACCGCGTTTTATCCCCTTGCATGCTTTCGCGGTGATCACCGAGACCCGAGTTGTTCATAAAGAATAGACATATTGCGCCAGCGAAAGCTCCGTACTTACAAGTTGAGATGTCTCTTGAGTTCATATTTGGTAATGAATGACTTAGTACATATTTTGCAGGCACGGGGTTTCACTTCTGTGGCGTGGCTGTAAAGGGGCCTTAGAAATAGTCGCTCTAGACTGCGTATAATCTATCTGTAATAAGATTGTGTCGATGAAAAATGGCGTGCTCTATGAGCATTAAATCCATCGTGAAAGAATGATGCAAAATAGAAAATATGTGAGATGGTAAAATTACCTGGAGCACTACTGCCTTGCCAGAGCCCCCTGAAACACAAGGGCCTAGAGGCATGTGCTATACGAAACAGCTATCACAGTGGCATCCTCTGAAGAGAGGAGACGTTACGGACGTGTTGGGCTAATAAAATGCAACACAATATCTTTCAGAAAACCTTGGACTGCGTTGGTGTCAAAGAGCAGTTCTGGGCTGAGTAACATTACAGAATGAAGGGAAATGTGCTGCCGGTATGCTAAGGGAAAATGTTTCTCTCAGATTCGGCTGCCCGACACTCCAGGAGGACGTGGAGGATGGTCAGCCTCTCCCCGCATCTACCGCAGGTTGGAGGATTATTTTCAGTGAGTAAAAAGTTATGTGTGCCAAATGTGTGTCCTATTCTGAGGCGACAGAGTAGGACATCTCTTCGCCGTGATTTTGTTACGGAGGGCCAAGAACCTAACTGTGGCTTTATCACGTGCAGTTTGTTATTTACTTCTGCGTCCCACCTACGTTGCCAGTGGTTTCGCAGTTTCCTTCTTAAAAAAGGCTTCAGGTCTGTGACAGGGACCGAAGCAGTAGGATTAACTGTATGCAATGAAATTGATGTGGCCATCTGGTCTGCTAGAACGTTACCCTCGATGCCCCTATGTCCTGGCACCCAGCGTATAATGACATGCTGGTTAGACATATACGCTCTACAGAGAATAGAATAGAGCTCAGTAATTACAGGGTTTCTGTGTTTACAGTGTGACTTCAAGGCTTTTACGACGCTTAAAGAGTCTGTAAATAAAATTGCTTTTTGAATATTTGATTTTCTGATATGTTTCACAGCCGACAATAGTGCATGGGCCTCAGCCGTATACTTGTTTCAGGGTGAAGTACACCGGATTCCGAGAAGGATGGACCAATGGCTGCGTAAGACACTCCGGCATGCGACTTAGAAGCGTCTGTGTAAAACTCTGTGCACGAGTACTTGTACTTGAGCTCCAAGAAGTGCATTTTGATATGTGTCTCTGGCGTATGTTTAGTGACCTCTACAAAGGATGTGTCACGCTCTATCAGTTGCCACTCCCAGGGCGGTACTAGCTTAGCTGGAGGCATTAGGCGTTGTTCGAGAATTGGGACATCCATTTCCGTGCTACGTTCTCTTGCACGCAGTGAGAAAGGAAGTCTCATAGAGGGCCTGTTATGAAAAAGTGCTTCACACGTCAAGTCGTTAGCAGTTGCGAAACATGGATGTTCCTTATTAAAGCGAACCTTGAGAAAATACGTTAAGCTGATGTTTGTTCTCTAAAGATGGAGTGGCCACTCATCTGACTCTACATCTAGACTTTCAACAGGGCTTGGTCTAAGTGCGCCAGTGGCCAGACGGATACGTAGATGGTGAACGGGGTCTAACATCTTAAGCGCGCTCGGTGTGGCTGAGTGGTATACTACGGCACCATAATCTAACCGTGATCGAACTAGGCTCTTGTAAATATTCAATAAACACTGTCTGTCGCTACCCCAAGTTGTGTGGGATAGGATTTTAAGTAAGTTCATTGTTCTGAGACATTTTTCTTTAAGATGTTTTATGTGAGGAATGAAAGTGAGCGTGGAGTCAAGAATAACACCTAGGCATTTGTGTTCTTTGTTGACAGGAATTTGTTGTCCGCCCAGTTCTACACAAGGATCTGGGACCAGGCCTCTCTTTCTTGAGAAGAAAACACAAGAACTTTTGGGGGGGTTGACCTTAAATTCGTTTTGGTCTGCCCATTTGGACATTTTGTTTAAGCCCTGCTGTACCTGTCTTTCGCATACTGTGAGGTTGCAGGATTTGAAGCCTATTTGTATATCGCTACATATACGGAATAAGAAATGGCAGGTGGTAGTGAAGCACGTAGTGTGTTCATCTTAACGATAAAGAGAGTGAAGCTGAGCACGCCTCCCTGGGGTACACCAGGTTCCTGGGTAAAGGGACGTGACAGTGCATTGCCAATTTTTACACGGAAGATACGGTTGGACAAAACACTTTCAATTATTTTCAACATATTTCGACAGATGCCCATTCCCGACAAATCTCGCAAGATCCCGCAGCGCCATCTATCGTATGCCTTAACCATATCGAGGAATATGGAGAAAAAAATACTGTTTGTGTACAAAGGCATCGCGAATGTATCCTTCAATGCGCACAAGATGATCTGTTGTTGACCGCCCTTGTCTGAAGCCATACTGATAGGGATCGAGTATATTGTTGAATTCAAGGAAATGTATGAGTCTGTGATTAATCATTTTTTCAAAGAGCTTTCACAAACAATTCGTAAGAGCTATCGGACGATAACTTGTTGCCAAGAAGGGGTCTTTTCCCTGCTTCAGGACAGGAACCACAATCGCCTCTTTCCATGTAGATGGGAGGTATCCCGCAGCTAAAATAGTGTTGTAAAGTGTGAGTAGTGTAACTTGTGTGTCAGTATGTAAGTTTCTGATCATATCATACATGACTCTGTCAGGTCCCGGTGCAGTGCTTTTGCACGTGTTCAAGGCCGCTCTCAACTCGGCAATACTGAAAGGCCGGTTAGAGGGTTCATTCTGTCTAGATTTTCTAATTATTGGCTTATATTCTTCTATTTGTTTATATTTGAGAAAGGACTGAGAATAATGGGTTGAGCTCAGCACGCTCTCAAAGTGCTCCCCAATTGAGTCTGCCTGATCTTGCAGGGTATCACCTTGTGTGTTTACTAGAGGGAGTGTATATGTTTGCCACCCTCTAATCCTATTAACCCTGTTCCAGGTTTTGGCCTCGTCTCTAAACGAGTTATTACTCGATAAAAACTTCAGCCAACTCTCTCTTCTGGCCTGTCGGTGCGTTCTCCTGTCTTCGGATTTTGCTTTTTTAAAGCTAAGATTCTCCGCAGTGGGAGAGGCGCGTACTAACCCGCACGCTTTGTTTTGTTTCTTACGGGCGGTCCTACATTCGTCGTTCCACCACGGGACGCGCCGTTTGCTTGCTAAACCACTCCCTTCGGATATTCATTTTGATGCGGCGTCTATTATGAATGTTGTAAGATACTCCACCGCAGCATCAATTTCTAAAGAAGACAAGTCAGCCCATGAGATGCTAGCGAGAGTTCGAAATTTCTCCCAATCAGCTGTCTCAATCTTCCACCTAGGAGCTTGTGGAGGATATTCGTTTTCTTTAGGTGAACTTAGCAGTATAGGGAAGTGGTCACTGCCGTAAGGGTTGTCGGTAACTTCCCATACGAGTTCAGGCAGTAGTGACGGGGAGACTAGGATAAGATCTATTGAAGAAAAGGTTTTGTTGGCAAGACAGCAATATGTGGGTTCTTTCTTATTCAGAATGCACGCACCAGAAGAGAAAAGGAATTGTTCAACAAGTCGTCCTCGCGCATCTATACGAGGGTCGCCCCACAGGTAATTGTGTGCATTGAAATCGCCAAGAACAATATAAGTTTCTGGCAATTCATCTATGAAGGACTGAAATTCATGTTTAGTTAATTTGTAATGTGTGGGTATGTAGAGCGAGCAAATAGTGATGAGTTTGTTTAGCAGAAAAACTCGCACTGTCACTGCTTCAAGGGGCGTTCGTAGCTGTAAGGGTTGACAGGCTATGCTTTTATGTGTGATAATCGCAACACCACCCGATGATGCGACGTCATTATCGCGATCTTTGCGAAACGTAACGTGCTGTCGAAGAAAGTTTGTGTGTTTTGGTTTTAAGTGTGCTTCCTGTAAACACAGAACTTTTGGATTGTGTTTATGGATTAGTTCTTGCACATCATCAAGATTCCTAAGTAGACCTCTGACATTCCATTGAATGATTTGAGTATCCATATTTTAAATTAAATTGGTGCTGTGTTTATGGAAACGGAAGGGATGTCTTAGATTACAGAGCCCTTTCGAGGCCCTGTAATAGGGGTTTTGCTCTTTCTGAAGCGTTCGAGTTAGCCTCGGCGCTCCTTAGGCGTTTGGTGCGCCTTGAGGACAGGTGTAGTGTCCATTGCCTCCTGTGAGATGCCGGACAAGCGCTCTTGCGAGCGAGATGTTTTCTGAGAGAGTCCTGCCTCGGAAGTCAAGACCCCTGCGCCCCCCAGCCCGGAGGTCGATGGGGCTCCCTGAGGGATTTGGCTGCGCCGGCCGTTGCCAGCGCTGGAAGGGGCCTCGGAGGTTGGGGCAGCCTCTGCTGCGCCCACCTTCGGGTTTGATGACCCCGTCTGCTGGGTTGGCGGAGCAGCGCTAGCTGCAACCGCCGCGGGGGCAGATGGCGTAGCTGCCGACTCACTGAGTGTGGGTCGGACAGCCGCCGGAGGCCGTTGTGACGCTGCCCCCTGACGCGCCACATCGGCAAAGGTTTTCTTGGGCACGTACGATACTCGCCTGCGTGCCTCCTTGAAACTTATATTTTCGTTTGCTTTAATATTTACAATTTTCTTTTCTTTTTTCCAGGATGGGCACGACCGCGAGTACGCGGCGTGCTCCCCATCACAGTTTACACAGTGGAGAGCATTCTCACAAGCTTCAGATGTGTGTTCGTGGGCACTACATTTAGCACATGTTTGGCGGCCTCGGCAGCTCTGCGAACTGTGGCCGAAACGCTGGCATTTGAAACATCGGAGCGGCTTGGGCACGTACGGCCTGACACGGAGCTTGATGTACCCGGCCTCGATGGACTCGGGCAAGACACTTGAGCCAAGGGTAATTATTAGGTGCTTCGTCTGGATCTCTTTGCCGTTACCCCTCATCTTAATTCTTTTGACATTGATCACATTTTGCTCACTGAAGCCCTCGAAGAGTTCCGCCTCAGTCAGCTCAAGCAGATCATCATCCGACACAACACCACGGGTGGTGTTCATTGTACCGTGTGGCATTACTGTTATTTGGGTCTCACCAATTGACACTAGTTTCTGTAGATTCTCATACTGTTTCAGATCGCGGAGCTCCAAGAGGGGGTCACCGCTTCCTATTCTCGACACCTTTTACCTGGACCAAAAACATCAGTCAAGGACTTTGAGACAAGAAATGGTGAAATTTTTCGAACTGTTTTGTTTGGCTTTTCAGAGTGGATAACGTGGAAGCGCGCAAAATTCTGGATTTGGTGTCCAAAAACTTGAAGACATCTTCGGTGCTCCCTCGTTTCTGAGGGCGATCAACAAGGGGGGGGGGGAAGAAGTTTTCATGAAGATATGTTTACATTCGGCAACAGCGCCGACCGCCCACCACGGAGCCCAACGAGGGGACGCGGCAGAGCTTGCATGCAAGTCTGCACGACGCCAGTCATACGCCGCCACTGTAACCAAATATGGTGTACCCAAGGTTGCATAACCACACAGGGTTAACCCTTGCCGCCAAGAAGAAGGAAGTAACTAGAAGAGAGAAGGAGACAGGAAAGGTGGAAAGTAAGAGAAAGGCGAAGGTTGTAGGAAGAGAGAGACAGGAAAAGGCGACTGCCGATTTCCTTCAAGTGGGTATGCCTGGAGGTGCCGTCTATGAGAAGCCGAGGCCGAAGAGGTGTGTTGCCTCCGCCGGGGGGCCTTAAAGGTCCAAACAACCAGCATCGGCTCAACCCCCAGGATCCCCTTTTCCCCAGACACGGCTAAGCCGCGCAAGGCTACACGCGGGAAGGTCCAACCCTCGTTTGCTCGGGTCCGTGGTGTTGCAACACACCAAACGCTTGCTGACGCAGAAGCCCCTGCGGGGATTTAGCAGAAGCAGCAAGCAGCAACAGCAAGCACCAGTAGCAGCAGCAGCACCAAGCAGCAGCACGAACAGTTAGCAGCAACAAGCCGCAGTAGCAGCAAGCAGCAGCAGCACCAAGCAGCACAAGCACCAAGCAGCGGCGCCAGCAGCAAGCTGCTGAAGCAGCAGCAGCAGCAGCAAACAGCAGCAACGAGCAGCAGCCGCAGCAGCAGCAAGCAGGAGCAGCACCAACAGAAGGCGCACCAGGAGGAGCGGCAGCAGCAGCAGCAAGCAGTTAGCAGCAGTAGCAGCAGCAAGCAGCAGCAGCAGGAGCCAGCAGCAGCAGCAAGCAGCAACAGTTAGCAGCAGCAGGAAGCAACGGTAGCCGCAGCAGCAAGCAACGACAGCAAGCAGCAGCAGCAGCAACAAGCAGCGGCAGCTGCAGCAGGAAGCAACGGTAGCAGCAGCAGCAAGCAGCGACAGCAGCAGCAAGCAGCAGCAAGAAGTGGCAGCAGCGGCAAGCAGGAAGCAAGCAGCGGCAGCAGCAGGTTGCACTTAGCAGCAGCAGCGGCAAGCAGCAGCAGCAGTAGTAAGCAACAGCAGCTGCAAGCAGCAGCAAGCAGTTAGCAGTAGCAGCAGCATCAGTAGAAGCAGCAAGCAGTTAGCAGCAGAAGCGACAGCAAGCAGTAACAAGCAGCAGCAGCAAGCAGCAACAAGCACCAGCAGCAAGCAGCAGCCGCAGCAAGCAACAGCAGCAGCAGCAAGCAGCAGCAGTAGCAGCTAGCAGCGGTAGCAGCAGCAGCAGTAGCAAGAAGCGACAGCAGCAGCAGCAAGCAGTTAGCAGCAGCAGCAATCAGCAGCAGCACCAAGCAGCAGCAGCACCAAGGATCAACAGCAGCAGCTGCAGCAGAAGCAGCACCAGGAGCAGTGCTAGCAGCAACCGCAAGCTTTGGCAGCAGCAGCAGCAAGCAAGGCAGCAGCAGCAGTAGAAGCAGCAAGCAGCAGCAGCAGCAAGCAGTAGAAGCAGTAGCAGCAAGAAGTGGCAGGAGCAGCAGCAAGCAGCAACAGCTACAGCAAGCAGCCCCAGCAGCAGCAGCAAGCACCAGTAGCAGCAGCAGCAAGCGGCAGCAGCAACAAGCAGCAGCACCAAGCAGCAGCAGCAACAGTTAGCAGCACCAAGCAGCAGCAGCACAAAGCAGCAGCGCCAGCAGCAAGCTGCCGAAGCAGCAGCGAGCAGCTGCAGGAACAAGCAGCAGCAGAAGCCGTGCCAGGAGCAGCGGCAGCAGCAGCAGCAAGCATTGGCAGCAGCAGGAAGCAGAGACACGCTGCAAGCAGCTGCAGCAGCAGCAAACAGCAGCAGTTAGCAGTAGCAGTAGCAGCAGCAAGCAGTAGCAGCAAGCAGCAGCAGCAGGAGCCAGCAGCAGTAGCACCAGCGAGCAGCAGCTGCAGCAGCAAGCAGCAGCAGCAACGGTTAGCAGCAGCAGCAAGCAGAAGCCGCAGCAGCAGCAAGCAGTGGCAGCAGCACGAAACAGCAGCAGAAGCGGCAGCAAGCAGCAGCAGCAAGCAACGACAGCAAGCAGCAGCAGCAAGCAGTGGCAGCAGCAGCAACAAGCAGCGATAGCAGCAGCAGGAAGCGGTGGCAGCAGCAGCAGCAGCAGCAAGCAGAGGCAGCAGCAGCAGCAAGCAGCGGGAGCAGCAGCAGCAAGCAGCGGGAGCAGCAGCAGCAAGCAGCAGCAAGCAGTTAGTAGCAGCAGCAAGCAGCAGCAGTAGTAGCAACAAGCATCAGCAGCAGCAGCAAGCAGTGGGAGGACCAGCAGCAAGCAGCAGCAGCAAGCAGGCGAAGCAGCAGCAGAAGCAGCGCCCGGAGCAGCGGCAGCAGCAGCAGCAAGTATTTGCAGCAGCGGCAGCAAGCAGAGGGAGCAGCAAGCAGATGCAGCAGCGGCAGCAGAGGCAAGCAGTTACCAGCAACAGCAAGCAGCAGCAGCAAGCAGAGGCAGCTGCAAGCAGCAGCAGCAGCAGCGAGCTGTTAGAAGCAGCAGCAGCAGCAGCAGCAACAAGCAGAGGCAGCTGCAGCAGCAAGCAACGGTAGCAGCAGCAGCAAGCAGCGAAAGCGGCAGTAGCAAGCAGCGGCAGCAGCAGCAGCAAGCAAAAGCAGCGGCAAGCAGCCGCAGCAAGCAGTTAGCAGCAGCAGCATCAGTAGCAGCAGCAAGCAGCAGCAGCAAGCACCAGTAGCAGCAGCAGCAAGCAGCAGCAAGAAGCAGCAGCAGCAGCAGCAACCGGTAGCAGCACCAAGCAGCAGCAGCAGCACCAAGCAGCGGCGCCAGCAGCAAGCTGCCGAAGCAGCAGCAGCAAAGAGCAGCAACAAGCAGCAGCAGCAGCAGCAAGCAGGAGCAGCAGCAGGAGAAGCCACACCAGGAGCAGCGGCAGAAAGCAGCAGCAAGCAGTTAGCAGTAGCAAGCAGCAGCAGTAGCACCAGCAAGCAGTAGCAGCAAGCAGCAGCAGCAGGAGCCAGCAGCACTAGCACCAGGGAGCAGCAGCTGCAGCAGCTGCGGCAAGCAGCAGCAGAAACAGTTAGCAGCAGCAGAAAGCAGCAGCAGCAACAAGCAGCAGCCGCAGCAGCAGCAAGCAGTGGCAGCAGAAAGTAACGGAAGCCCCAGCAGCAAGAACCGACAGCAAGCAGCACCAGCAGAAACCAGTGGCAGCAGCAACAAGCACCGGCAGCAGCAGCAGGAAGCGGTGGCAGCTGCAGCAGCAAGCAGAGGCAGCCGCAGCAGCAAGCAGTGGGAGCAGCAGCAGCAAGCAGGCGAAGCAGCAGTAGAAGCAGCACCAGGAGCAGCGGCAGCAGCAGCAGCAGCATCAGCACCAGAAGTAGCAACAGCAGCAGCAGCACCAAGCAGAGGGAGCTGCAAGCAGCAGTAGCAGCAAGCAGTTAGCAGCAGCAACAAGCTGAGGCTGCTGCAGCAGGAAGCAATGGTAGCAGCAGCAGCAGCAAGCAGCAGCAGTAGCAAGCAGCGCAGGAGCAGCAGCAGCAATCAGAACCAAGCAGCAGCAGCAGCAGTAGCAAGCAACAGCAGTAAAAGCAGCAAGCAGCAGCAGCAAGCAGTTAGCAGTGGCAGCAGCAGCAACAAGCAGCGGGAGCAGCAGCAGCAGCAAGCAGAGGGAGCAGCAGCAGCAAGCAGCAGCAAGCAGTAAGTAGCAGCAGTAAGTAGCAGCAGCAAGCAGCAGCAGTAGTAGCAGCAAGCATAAGCAGCAGCAGCAAGCAGTTCCATCAGCAGCAGCAAGCAGTGGGAGGAGCAGCAGCAAGGATCATCATCAGCAGCAGCAGCAAGCGGGCGAAAAAGCAGCAGAAGCAGCACCAGGAGCAGCGGCAGCAGCAGCAGCAGCAAGCAAAGGCAGCTGCAAGCCGCAGCAGCACCAAGCACCAGCACCAAGCAGCAGCGCCAGCAGCAAGATGCCGAAGCAGCAGCAGCAAACAGCAGCAGCAAGCAGCACCAGCACCAGCACCAGCAAGCAGTAACAGCAGCAGCAGAAGCCGCGCCAGGAGCAGCGGCAGCAGCAGCAGCGAGCATTGGCAGCAGCAAGCAGAGACAGCTGCAAGCAGCTGCAGCAGCAGCAAGCAGTTACCAGCAGCAAGCAGCAGCAGTAGCAGCAGCAAGCAGTAGCAGCAAGCAGCAGCAGCAGGAGCCAGCAGCAGTAGCACCAGGGAGCAGCAACTGCAGCTGCAAGCAGCGGCAGCAGCAGCAACAGCGGCAGCAAGCAGCAGCAGCAGCAAGCAGTGGCAGCAGCAGCAAGCAGTGGCAGCAGCAGCAACAAGCAGCGGCAGCAGCAGCAGGAAGCGGTGGCAGCAGCAGCAGCAAGCAGAGGCAGCAGCAGCAGCAAGCAGTGGGAGCAGCAGAGCAAGCAGCGGAGCAGCAGCAAGCAGTTCGTAGCAGCAACAAGCAGCAGCAGTAGTCGAAGCAAGCATCAGCAGCAGCAAGTGGTGGGAGGAGCAGCAGCAAGCAGCAGCAGCAACAAGCAGCTGCAGCAGCAAGCAGCAGCAACAGTTAGCAGCACCAAGCTGCAGCAGCACCAAGCAGCAGTAGCACCAAGCAGCGGCGCCAGTAGCAAGCTGCCGAAGCAGCAGCAGCAAACAGCAGCAGCAAGCAGCAGCAACAAGCAGCAGCAACAGCAAGCAGGAGCAGCAACAGCAGAAGCCGCACCAGGAGCAGCGGCAGCAGCAGCAGCAATCAGTTAGCAGCAGCAGCACCAGCAGCAGCGGCAGTGGCACCAGCAGCAGCGGCAGTGGCAGCGGCGGCAGCGGCAGCAGCAGCGGCAGCAGCAGCGGCAGCAGCAGCGGCAGCAGCAGCGGCAGCAGCAGCGGCAGCAGCAGCGGCAGCGGCAGCAGCGGCAGCAGCGGCAGCGGCGGCAGCGGCGGCAGCGGCAGCAGCGGCAGCAGCGGTGGCGGCAGCAGCGGCGGTGGCAGCAGCGGCGGCGGCAGCGGCGGCGGCAGCAGCGGCGGCGGCAGTGGCAGCGGCAGCAGCAGCGGCAGTGGCAGCGGCAGCAGCGGCAGCGGCAGCAGCGGCAGCAGCAGCGGCGGCAGCAGCAGCGGCAGCAGCAGCGGCGGCAGCAGCAGCGGCAGCAGCGGCAGCAGCGGCAGCGGCAGTAGCAGCAACAGCGGCAGCGGCAGCAGCACCATGCAGCAGCAGCAAGCAGCAGCAGCACCAAGCAGCAGTAGCACCAAGCAGCGGCGCCAGCAGCAAGCTACCGAAGCAGCAGCAGCAAACAGCCGCAGGAACAAGCAGCAGCAACAGCAAGTAGGAGCAGCAGCAGCAGAAGCCGCACCAGGAGCAGCGGCAGCAGCAGCAGAAATCGGTTAGCAGCAGCAGCAGCAGCAATCAGTTAGCAGCAGCAGCAGCAGCGGCAGCGGCAGCAGCGGCAGCAGCGGCAGCAGCGGCAGCAGCGGCAGCAGCGGCAGCAGCGGCAGCAGCAGCGGCAGCAGTGGCAGCGGCAGCGGCAGCAGCGGCAGCAGCAGCAGCAAGCAGCAGCAGCAACAAGCAGCAGCAGCAACAGCTAGCAGCAGCAGCAAGCAGCAGTAGCACCAAGCAGCGGCGCCAGCAGCAAGCTACCGAAGCAGCAGCAGCAAACAGCAGCAAACAGCAGCAGCAAGCAGCAGTAGCAACAAGCAGCAGCAACAGCAAGTAGGAGCAGCAGCAGCAGGAGGAGCCAGCAGCAGTAGCACGAGGGAGCAGCATCTGCAGCAGCAGCAACAGTTAGCAATAGCAGAAAGCAGCAGCAGCAAGCAGCAGCAGCAGCAGCCGCAAGCAGCAGCAGCAGCAGCCGCAAGCAGCAGCAGAAAGCAACGGTAGCCGCAGCAGCAAGCAACGACAACAAGCAGCAGCAGCAAGCAGTAGCAGAAGCAGCAACAAGTAGCGGCAGCAGCAGGAGGAAGCGGTGGCAGCAGCAGCAGCAAGCAGAGGCAGCAGCAGCAGCAAGCAGTGGCAGCAGCAGCAGCAAGCAGTTAGTAGGAGCAGCAAGCAGCAGCAGTAGTAGCAGTAAGCATCAGGAGCGGCAGCTAGCAGTGGCAGCAGCAGCAGCAGCAGCAGCAAGCAGTGGCAGGAGCAGCAGCAAGCAGAGGCAGCAGCAAGCAGCTGCAGTAGCGGCAGCCGCAGCAAGCAGTTACCAGTAGCAGCAAGCAGCAGCAGCAGCAGAAGTAGCAACAGCAGCAGCAAGCAGTTAGCATAAGCAGCAAACAGCAGCAGCAAGCAGTGGCAGCTGCAAGCTGCAGCAGCAACAGCAAGGAGAGGCACCAGCAGCAATCAGCAGCAGCAGCAAGCAGCAGCAGCAGCAAGTAGTTAGCAGCAGCAGCAAGCAGCAGCAGCACCAACAAACAGAGGCAGCTGCAGCAGCAAGCAGTGGCAGCAGCAAGCAGCAGACGTAGCAAGCAGCGGCAGCAGCAGCAGCAAGCAGTTAGCAGCACCAGCAATCAGAACCAAGCAGCAGCAGCAGCAGCAGTAGCAAGCAGCAGTATATAAATTATTTATTTATTTCGAAAATGACATACAAATACGAGCCGGCCCAAGCCAACAATGGGCTTGTGGGGCAGCGCTCGGCAGAATGGAGCAAGCCAGGGAGCGGCACAGTAAATCAATTATGTACAAGACTCAAAATAAAACTAAAGAAAGAAAAAAAGAAAGAAAGAAACAAAGGAAAGAAACGAAATTACACATACAAATCAAAAATATAAGATTTCACTTCTTTCCGTGTGCTGGAAGATAAATCTTTATCTGGCAGGTCATTTAACACATCAGGTACATAGAAGGCACGGACACGTTTGCCATATCTTGTCCGTACTCTTGGTAAGGTAAAGCGGTCGCGTGTACGTAATGCTCTGGCGGAGACATACGGGAGGCAGAACTCATTGTTACATATATACAAAAGGATTACCGTTTCTTTGAATAACAGCCTGAACGAGGGTATGTGCGAGCATGAAAATAGACTGGAATTGTTAGTAATGTGCACACCATACATCACCGCCCGAATTATGGATTTTAGTAAAGAATCAACTTCATTGCGCCAATACACTGGACAGAAATAAAAAGAACAGATTCCATATCTCAGCACACTGTACGCTAATGCATGTGCTATTGTTTTCCTTACGTAAATTGGGCATAGTGCTTTAATAGAATGCAGTAGGCAGGCTATTTTGCGCAGCCTTTCACAAACGTTAGCCAAGTGAGTGTTCCAGGACATGTTAGAATCGAAATGAACACCGAAATAATTGACACTTGAGAGGTATGAAATAGGAGAGCAAGAGCAATTGTTACACAGAGGAGAATGAAGAAACAGTGGAGTGATGACAGGAATAGATTTCAGCGGATCGTGAAAACATACTAATTTAGTTTTATTCTGGTTAATAGAAATTAAGTTTTTACGGTACCAACTGATAACATTTGTAGTGTCAGTTTGTAATTCAGCCACGGCTTGATGGTAATTAGTATGACGAGATACTAAAAGCGTGTCATCTGCGTATTGAAACACCTGACAGCGAAAAATTGCTTGACTGAGATCATGAACGTACAAGTTGAATAAAAGGGGAGCTAAAATCGACCCTTGGGGAACTCCAGCGCTCAACTGTCTAGGTTTGCTTTTAATATTTCCGAGAACTACTACTTGAATTCGACCGTGCAAATAATTCTCAAGGAAAGTTAGAAAAGGCCCTCGGAAGCCATAGCTATGAAGTTTACGAAGTAAAATTTCATGGTTGACGGAGTCAAAAGCTTTTGATACATCTAGAAATAATGCACAAGCGAATGCACTAATTTCAAGAGTACTATTGAGGAAATCGGTTAATTCATCTAATGCTAATCTAGTGCCTCGCCCACAAGTAAATCCGTACTGATTAGGTGACATTATGTTGTGCGCATCAATGAAGCTCTGCATTACGTGAAAAATATGCTTTTCAAGTATAAGAGCAATGCACGAAAGTATCGGAATTGGCCTGTAGTTTGTGACAACATTTACCTGTCCGCTTTTGAAGAGAGGAACTACAAGCGCTTCCTTGAGGCCAGGCGGTATTTCTTTTGTGGTTATAATGTTCTTATAATTGCTAAAAGAACATTCTTCAGGGCCTCGAAATTTCTGCGAAGGACGTCCGCAGATACACCATCTAATCCAACCGACTTGTGCTGTTTTAAGTTAAGTAAAATATAGTGAATATCATCCTCGGTACACTCAGGCAGGAATGCAGAGTCAACTACCGATTGTGGCATACAATAACTAGCCGTATTACCGGACAAGCTGTGACACCGGACAAGAAAAAGGAATTAAATTGGTCTGCTAACGTTATAGATGGTGGACCGAAATTATTCGCAATAGTTTGGTATGCGCCTTTCCGAGGACGACCCCTTAATTCGTTAACCACGGACCAAGCCTTGGACGGGTTATTTCTAAATTCAGAAAATTTACCTTGGAAGTGCTGTCGCCTGGCACCTCTAAGCACAGCAGTGACTTTATTGCGAGCCATCTTATAAGCTTCACGAAGATACTGATTATTAGGTGAGCGCCGACAACGCGCCCAGGCTAGTTCTTTTTCAGCTAACACGGTTAGAGCATTTCCATTTATCCACGGGCATTTCGGCTTTTGTTGCTTTAAGACAACTACGTTTTTGCAAGAGTGCACTGCCTGCGTATAAACGGCAATAAAAGATTTATACAGGAGACTGGCAGGAACTTCTGCTAGGAAAGATTTCCAGTCGTAGCCTTGCAACAACGAGTCCAGCTTTCTTTTATCAATAACCTCTATCTGTGATACTGGGTTGTTAGCCGCAGCATGCTGAGACGATAGAAAGCTACACCCAACATAGAAGTGATCGGATAGCTTTTGCTCAATAATAAACGGAAGTACCTGGTCGTTCTCAGTGCGAACATTGACGTGATCTATGCATGAAGACACAAGCGATGTGCCCAAAATTTCGGCACGTGTGGGAAGGTTGATAATAGAATCTATTCCAACGTCAGCAAGCGTGTTCAAGTGCACGTCAATGTTAACATCGCCTATCATGCACACGTGACCAGATGGAAAAGCAAGTAGATGCAATTCGTCCACAAGCTTTCTAACACTTTGATTTGGCGGCCTATAAATAGCGAGCAATGTGATGGCAAAAGATCGTGTGTGAATACGAAGGGCTAGCGATTCAGCACTTGTGAAAATTATGTTCAGAGGACTTGAAATCCAACAATTTTTAATGAAAAGGGCAATTCCACCGCCACGGCCGCCCTTGCGCGTCAGAAAATGATTGTGATAACCTTGGAGTTGAAAGAGACCAGTATGTTCCTGCCCAATATTAATTTCAGTTCAGACAAAAACATCAGCTATATCACGTACTGCACCAGCGTGGACACAAAATTCATTCCAGTGCTTGCGAATACTACGCACGTTTGCATGAAAAACAGTGAATGTGCCTTCACCTGGTTTTAAAAGAACAGAAAAAGAAGGAAAGTCTCGAAATTGTTCGCACGAAGCCATGAATCAGGAAAAATAATTACAACAGACAAAGCAGAGGATAGAAGAGGTCAAACTAGCCGAGACAAGTCACAAGGGCTCATTATGCGCACAACTGGGTCACCCTCCTTCTTACGGGCATAAATTTTGCCATGTTTCACCCATACGAACTTGCAATCGGCCTCTTTGGCCTTAGTCTTTGTCTCCCAGAACAGTTCTCTGTTGTATTTCGTCAAGTTTTCGACAAAGAAAACCGAGGGCTCATTTTCCTTCGCCAGAGATTCCAGTTTCTTTCGCTTTGCCAGCCAGCTGTCACGTATGCCCGCCGAAAGGAAGCGCACTAAAACTGGAGCTGTTTTGTCTTCCTGGGCAACCGGTGCACAGCTACTACGTGACCTGGCAGGAATGAATCAATGCCCAGTTGAACGGCCAGTTCAGCAACAGTAGTAGTCAAGTTTTCACTAGGAAGTTGGGGTAGGTTATGAATTTCGAGGTTTGAGGACCTACTATACTGTTCACAGGCATTTATTTCTCCTCTAAGGTCTTGAATGACAGCTGCCTGAGAAGCGACCTGATCCTCAAGTACCATCACCCTAGAAGACAATTCAGTGACCTGTTTCTCTCGTGTTCCTGATCCTTTCAGCAAGGAATCATATTTATTTGAAAGAAAGTCAACCAAGTCGTGTATTTCCTGCATTTTTGTTTTCACTGCTTCGATCTCAGACTTGAGGCACAACAGTTCGTCTATTTTCGACGGAACCAGGGAAAGAGATTCAACTTTCGCACGAATAGAATCCAGCAACGATAGCTTTTCAGCAATAGCTGTTAACTGGCTAGAACTGCCTTGGGAAGAATCCGCTGATCTACATGTTTTACACCGCCACTTTTCTCTCTTTTTCGGGCCCATCGACAAGAATGTGCCTTCAGCCACACCTAAGCACTCTTGACCGAGGTGATACAACGATGCACAGTTAGAGCTTTCCATGCACCGGTCTTCGCCGGCAAAATCAACCCCACATTGAGCACAATCTTTTCCCTCCATCATACATGCGCACAAGAGAACACACGCGGTAGATCAAGCAAATGACAGTTTTGCAGTTAACTGCTAACTGTTAATTGTTAACTGCTAACTGTTAACTGCTGCTAACTACTAGCAAGCAGTTAGCAGCAGCAGTAAAAGCAGCAAGCAGTTAGCAGCAGCAGTAGCAGCAGCAAGCAGCAGCAGCAGGAGCCAGCAGCAGTAGCACCAGGGAGCAGCAGCTGTAGCAGCAAACAGCAGCCGCAGCAGCAGCAAGCAGTGGCAGCAGCAGCAGCAAGCAGCAGCAGCGGCAGCAAGCAGCAGCAGCAGCAGCAAGCAATGGTAGCCGCAGCAGCAAGCAACGACAGCAAGCAGCAGCAAGCAGTGGCAGCAGCAGCAACAAGCAGCGGCAGCAGCAGCAGGAAGCGGTGGCAGCAGCAGCAGCAAGCAGAGGCAGCAGCAGCGCGCAGTGGGAGCAGCAGCAGCAAGCAGCAGCAATCAGTTAGTAGCAGCAGCAAGCAGCAGGAGTAGTAGCAGCAAGCATCAGCAGCAGCAGCAAGCAGGCGAAGCAGCTCGAGGAGCAGCGGCAGCAGCAGCAGCAACCATTTACAGCAGCAGCAAGCAGAGGGAGCAGCTGCAGCAGCGGCAGCAGCAGCAGCAAGCAGAGGCAGCTGCAAGCAGCAGCAGCAGCAAGCTGTTAGCAGAAGCAGCAAGCAGCAGCACCAGCAGCAGCAAGCAACATTAGCTGAAAGCAGCAGCAGCAACAAGCAGGCAGCTGCAGCAGTAAGCAACGGTAGCAGCAGCAGCAAGCAGCGACAGCAAGCAGCAGCAAGCAGCAGCAGCAGCAAGCGGTGGCAGCAGCAGCAGCAAGCAGCAGCAGTAGCAAGCAGCGGCACCAGCAGCAATCAGAACTAAGCAGCAGCAGCAGCAAGCAACAGCAGCTGCAAGCAGCCGCAGCAAGCAGTTAGCAGCAGCAGAAAGCAGCAGCAGTAAAAGCAGCAAGCAGCAGCAGCAAGCAGTTAGCAATAGCAGCAGCATCAGTAGCAGCAGCAAGCAGTTAGCAGCATAAGCGGCAGCCAGCAGCAGCAGCAGCTGCAGCAAGCAGCAGCAGGAAGTAGTAACAAGCAGCAGCAGCAAGCAACAGCAGCAGCAGCAAGCAGTAGCAGCAGCCAGCAACGGTAGCAGCAGCAGCAGCAGCACCAAGCAGCAGCAGCAGCAGTGGCAGCAGCGGCAGCAGCAAGCAGCAGCAGCAGGAAGCAGCAGCAGCAAGCAACAACAGCTGCAAGCAGCAGCAGCAGCATGCAGTTAGCAGCAGCAGCAAGCAGCAGCAGTAGCAGCAGCAGCAGCAAGCAGCCGCAGCAGCAGCAAGCAGCAGCAGTAGCAGCAGCAGCAGCAAGCAGCCGCAGCAGCAGCAAGCAACAGTAGC